>NW_022758691.1:182289-188899 GCF_011630105.1 Anneissia japonica
CCATTGTCTGAGATCATACTGTAGGAACACCTGCAATGACCTTTGAAGGCAAGGTCAAATGACAGACATGTCATACCACAAACTACAGCTTCACCACAAACTGCCTAGCAACCAACACCTTGCACAAAACCACAGCAGACTGTAAACACCACTTTTTCATACTCACCTCCTCCACCTACACAACCACAGAATTGAGGAAATCGTCTGTTTGTGGGAATATCTATTACATTCATGTGTTTTAGCTTTCAGTTTTCATTTTATACTTTCATAAAGTCTTCCTTATCATCATCAATTAGTCACCATCTGATTGACCACAAATCAGGGAGTCGAGATGGCATACAAATGCATTCAATGAGACACAACCATGGTCCAACCTTATATCTTTAATGAATTAACTTTTACCTTCTCAAGATGCTTTAAACAAGTATTTAAATAAATCATTTACTGTAATCGAAAATGTGACATATATAGAAACTGCTATTTAGTGATATTATAAATTCACAAAGATACAAAATTAGTAGCACCAAACTGTGTAGGCAATACAATTTTTTTATAACACCACAAGAACACTGAGGCTGAAATTTACGCAAAAAAATAAGGTAAGGTAAAATGCCAAATGAAGTTTTTACTTCTAAAAAATGAAATACCAACATATCTTAGTTGTACCTTATGTGCAGTGGGTCTGACTATGTAATACCCTCTATAATAAAGTACAGTAATATATAGTACTGCTATAAAAAATTAATTTTGTATCTTAGAAAAGTGTGTAAAATAAGAACACTTTGAGTCTGAAATTGGCCAAGAAATAAGAACATCATCAAATGAAAGAATATCAATTAAAACGATTTTAAATAGATTTAAGCTCTATCAAATTTTATGTGACAAATAAATGTAATATGCCCATATTTAGGTGTAATATGACATTATCATGGCCATACATGAGCACACACAAATTTGTTTCATAAAATTTGATGAACAGAGCTTCAAAAGGATTGACTCACAGTATTTGAACACCAGGCACACTCAGGATCAACCTGAATACATTCTGAACATGTCTTGGCTTGTTGACAAACTGAACCTAAATTAAAATAAAAATATGATTTTTGATTCCATGATTCCAAAAAAGGTACTGTAATAATAATAATAATAATAATAATAATAATAATATGTGCAAGAAAATTAGTGCCATGTGGTAATTACACTTTATTGTTTCTGTCAATAAATTATTCAATGAGTGAGAGCAGCTTAGCTCAGTTGGCTAATCTGGATGTAGCCAATGTGTGTGCGTTGAACCGTGGAGATTTCTAGGTCCCCAGTACAATTCCCATCGCTGCTCCTTGTGTTTCAGCTAGAGGGCTGAAATACAAGTTACAATTGCGCACTGTCTTTCAGATGAGACGTTTAAGCCGTTGGTCCCGTGTACATTTATGGCCCACGTGCACGTTAAAGAACACAGTACACTCTTTGGGAAAGAAAAGGGGATTGTCTCCCGGTGTACTTTACATGGAACCATACTAATAAATTAGAAAAATTCTTATGACTGTCCATTTAAATGATCTTCAATGGGTCTCATCTAATCACATTTAGTCCCCACTGACATATCCTGAAAAGTGAACAACAAGTTTATCACCTTATTTTCAACTTACTTTGTGCTGTTGTTACTGACAAAATGCTGACTACAATGGAAACCAGAAATAATTTATATATGTACATGTCTACAAAAAGAAAAATAGAAGAAATTTTTAGAATTATATTATAAAAAGCTGTAACTGTAAGTAATAGTTGGTATACATCAATCTATTAATTATCTTAAATGGCCTGCCGCTGCATTTTATGATATCTCTTTGCAAAAAAAATTTTTGGTGAAAATAAAAACAAAGGTGGGCTTCGAGAGGAGCACAAGCAATGAATTTTGACTAGAGACACCGGCTCCTCTACTTCCCCATGTGAGAGCGGGCATAAATTGCACTGCTCATAATCAGTATAAGTTGTAGTATGCTTATTTGTTTCCCACCACGAATAGACAATGTAATTTGTGTTAGTTTGTAAAAATCATAAATTTCATTTTTTTTTTATTTCATTGTTAAGAAAAACAAGAAGAATTATACATCAACATGATAGGACATACCAAAAAAGTAAAATTAATTACTGTCAGGCGGCTCTAAAAAAAAGTTCATAAAATTTAAAAAAATTAAAATAAAAAAAAATTAAAAAAATTAAAAAAAATTAAGAATGTATATTTTAGATTACTGTAACGTAGCCAGCTCTTTCACTCATAAATTATTTAAATAAATTTACATGGAATAAATTAATATTGAAAAGTAAATGTCCTTTAACCTCAGTACAGTATAGGGACATAATCCCAAATTCTTGGAAAATCATTAAACACAGAAATTAATATATTTTTTGGTTGTCAGGCACTATTGTGTTCCTTAACACACAAAATTCCAAATCGGTAAGAAAAATAGCACATATTGAAACATGTTTTTTACGACCTAACACAAACATACTTTGATTCATCATCATGATCATCATCTTCCGGCACTGTGCATAACCTCTTTTTAATAGGTGTTGTGTGGCGGTGTGAGCAATGAATTGCAGAGAATGATAATGTAAAGAAGTATGATAACCGGGGACAAAATAAAAATATTCTAGAGCAGTCACTCCATACTAAGAGTGCTTACCCCCGGCCTGTGTCTGGATACCAAGCAAATACGCAGGCCGTGTGTGGGTGATTCCATTATTTTTTTTTTATACATGAGGGTAAATTTCAAGGAAAAAAATTGAATTTTGGTGACCCTGACCTTGTCCTTTGACCTTCTCTCCCAAAATTAAACATTTTTCTTTAAATTATTATGTACCATTCGACTAAAATTGCATAATGGTCTATTCCTTAGTTTTTTTGTAATCTTGCAAACAGACAGAGAGACAGGGGTGAAAAAAGTACACACCCAGCAAACACAAAACGTTCTTATAACATTCGCGAACGTTGTGGTTTGGTATGTCAAAAGATAACGTTCACACAAAATTGTAAGCATGTTCAAACGTTGTGATGTTGTGAAATAGTTCTACAAAATAACATTTTTATTACCAAACTGAAACGTTATTATAATGTTCTTATTTATACATAATATTGTTAGCTGAGTAACTTCCTTTGCGGAGAAGCCGATACATTTTTTTCCATACATATTTTGAGTCTTGATTAGAGGAGATTGATGGTGGGATATGGCACATCACCCAACAAGGGACCAATCAGCAAGAGTGTGTTTTTGACAGTGGCGTAGCTTGGGGGGTCAAGGGTGGGCACGTGCCACGGGCACCGGGTTTGCGGGGTGCTGAAATGGGAGAATGAGAAAAAAAAAATAAGCACATTTTAGAAAAACATGACGAAATTGATGTATGTCGTCAGGCATGAATATTTTCCAGTTACAGTAAATAAGAATGTGAATGTAGTTGTTTTTATTTAAATCATGTTGACAGTAGCTATTTCAATCGCTAGTTGTGAGTGCTCATTCAGCAAGCTAAAGTTCATTCTGCCGTATCTCGCAGCCAAGATGGGACAAGCGAGACTATCTGCTTTGGCACTCCTTAGTATTGAACGCGATGAAGCTGACAACATTAACTTTGATCATGTTATTAACTTATTTGCTGATGCAAATGCATGCAAAATGCATTTGCGAATTTAAACAATGTTATTAATTCAGCAACTTACAAGACTCTACTATAAAATAAATTCAGAGAATAAGAATACTAAGCTGTATGCGATAAATACAACAGCCTTACAACTTAGGATAATGGTAAAGTTGCATACAAAGTTGCAAACATCGTAATGCAGTTTCAATAGTAAGAAAGAACCTACTATCTATAAAAGATTGATAATATAGTTATACAGGTTTAAATAAAATCTTATTCAGACAGTATGCTTATTTTTCAGTGCATGGTACGGATATATGCTTAAAAGCCTATACAACCAATATCTATTTATTTCACAATATTATAATTAAAATTAAGGGGGCGCAATTTTCTACTCTTTCCCTGGGTGCCAAAACCCCTAGCTACGCCACTGGTTTTTGATGAGGTGCTGCCTTTTTTTTTTTTTTTTTAATGGATTAGAGGACTCCTTTTTTTTTAATGGATTAAAGGACTCCTATCCAAAACATTTGAACTCAGTTTTATCGTCTGACCTATTTTGATTATCACATTTTAAAATATAGCTTTATTACTACTGTACTGTTACTGTTACTTGATTTTAGATAAGCCTATTTGCACTTTTTTTCAACACAATCTTCAATTAAACTTTAATTTCTTTAATCTCATAAAGTGGATGTTCACAGTCTGAGTATACTGATGTACTTTGGAATTTCAGAGTTCGGGCCTACTCACCGTGAATTTGTGGTTATGGAGTAGCTAAAGAAGAATCAGCAATGTCAATGATGATTGTAATCAAAATAGTAACTAACTGTATGTACTTATACCAAGTTGGCCTACACAGTGTAGCCTACAGTAGGCCTAGTACGTAGGAGGAAGGCCTGGTATTCGCCTGGTACACTTGAACAGTACGAAATACAAGTTGCAACATTCTCTAAACAATCCAAAATTTAAAACATAATTGATTACTTACTTTTCAGCTCGTCTTTGGTTTGATAATACTACAATAAAATCCAAAAAAAATGGAATATAATAACGAAGAAAAATGTTCTCTCAGCGTACGTAGACTTCCGTCTTGCTCTTGTCCAACTTTCCTACTGCGTTTGTAGGTGTCAACATTATACTCTTTGGTGTCAAGTAAGTTCATAAGTAAAGTTCAACTAGCGATACATGTTTGGTGGCGCCATACTAATTTCTGTCAAGCACTTACAGTAAAAACCACTTTTTTTTCAGAAATAGGCCTATAATAATAAAATAATAAAAATACATACTTATATTGCACTATCGATTTCAAAGGACGTCTAAAGGCTGGCTGAGGATGCTATTTCTACAGTATATTCCGCTCTACGCTTATTTCGGTATCGCGAGGAACCTAGGCCTACAGTTTTTTTTTTAGGTTTTATATCGGGAGGACCTGACAACTTTGTGTAAACAAAAACAAATTTGTCGGAACTCATCATCATTTTCATCATCATCATCATATGAATTTATTTTTATTTTTGGCCAATGCCCTACAACCCGGGTATTCAACCTGTCTCTTATACACATCTGAGGCCAGTTCCAATCTGTTGAGACCAGCTGCGGGCCGACATAAATTGTGTACTTCCATTTTGTCTATGTTGGCCCCCACCCATTTTCATTTATAGTGGTGGATTCGAAATGGAATGGGCCAGGGAAGAAAATGAACCACCTCAGCTCCACCATGGTTGGGGCTGAGGTGCATAAAATTATGATTATGGCACCGCTAGATGGTCGCAAATGGCACTCTCAGAATTATATCTGAATATACTTTTCATTTCTTTTCTTCTCCATTTTAAGTTTTTTTTTTTTTTTTTTTTTTTTTTTTTTTTGGAGAGATAAAAAAAAACAAAAACAAAAACAAAAAAAAACTTGCACTCCGAGGTTTCCTACCCTGCCACTAGAAATGACCCCACCACAAAAATATCCACTCACCAGTGGTTGGGGTTGAGGTGAGCAATACCTCTAGATTCCTGGAAATGGCACTTTCAAAAATTAGTTTTGGCAAAGCAGTGTTTTCAACAGAATACATGCCCCGTAGATCTGAAAAAAATGAGTTAGGGAGAGTGGAATGTTAGAAGCAATCCACATAGCCAGATATCCTAATGAATCCCTTCTGGTCACCCTAAGCCCTGTTGACACTTGATTTTACTCCTTGTATACAAATGGCGGCCATTTTGAAAAATGGCCGCCAAATTAATCTAAAATGTGCATACAATTGAAACTGAATAAGCTACAGATATGATTTTGGTGTCTAAACTCATAATTTCTAGACAGGCAACAAACTAGACATATAAAAACTAATGTCACTCAAGCCAAAAAATAGGTGTTTATTTGTTTAAAAATAATCGCAAAATATACTTACTTAAAATGTACATAAAATAAGAACGATTATATAAGCTAGTTTTCTATGTAATCCAGATAGATTTTTGAGCAAAAATAGATTTTATTGACTAATTTTATCATTTTTACTGCGCTGAATTCAAAAAAGTTAGGTGCCATTTTTTTCCCAAAATCATCGGCCGCCATTTTGAATTTCAAGGTGGCTGACGCACCTGATTAGATTTTTTTCGGGCTTTTGGCATGTTATTATTTGTATATTTCAGGAACGGATTCCGTAAAATATTTATGTTAAAATTACTTCTGTGTTTATTATAATTTTGTCTAAAGATTGACTGGTTCGACTATATAGCTAAGTCAGTGTAAAACTGAAAAATACTCAGATTTTGGATTCATTTTTCGAATACTTAACCCTCTTTAACCCTAAAATGACTTAGTTTATTATAATCCTTAGTCATTTATTAATTAATATCTGTTAAAATTAGAATGGGCGAATTTAGGCCAATTTATGAAAATTGAAGTTGAAATATACTATACTTTTATAGGTCATGTAAATGTTCCATTAAATTCGAAACTTTTCTTGGTGGAAAATATTAATATGTTT
>NW_022758691.1:189565-192235 GCF_011630105.1 Anneissia japonica
CCTAGATGTAAACAGAAAATAAAATGCGCGAATTACGAATACGAATATTTCGCGCGAATACTTACGCTAGCGTTCATTAATCGCCCAGTCTGGACATCTCGCTAGTTACGCCATGGATTAGCGTACGCCTGGCGTTAGGTACGCCTGGCGTATCTCACAGGTCGTGTTGCGCAAATAAATTTGCCTAGTGGGAAAAAGCGAAGCGTGGATAAACTTTTTAGAGGGCGCCAAACATAAATATCAGCTCATCACGCCAGGTGCACAAATTCCTCATCCTGACGATAAAAAACAGCCAATTGAAACTACAATTGAAAAAAATAAACATCAAAGAGAGAGAGGAGGGGGAGGGGGAACGGAGGAGAGAGAAAGAGAGAGAGAGAGAGAGAGAGAGAGAGAGAGAGAGAAGGTAGAAGAAAAGAAAGACAGGAGAAAGAGGGGAGCACGGTACTCCAAAACAATGTACCAGTGTTTATAGTCAAGCATTTCAAAAAAAAAAAAAATAATCTCAAACACCACTATTTATATTACTGTACTTTACTTTACTTTACTCTAGGCCTACTTTACTTTACTTTGCCCACTCACTGTCGGATGTAGGCCTCTTTGTGATCTTTAAAAATCAACTGCTTCTCTTGCCCATGTTGTGCATGTTATGTCATCTCTCCACCTTGCTTTTGGCCTGGTTCTTCTTCCATTCCTAGGTGCATGGAATTCTCAGGAAAGTTTAACCAAGTCACGTCACAAGGAAGAAATAATTTGTGTGACGATCCAGTTTTGGGTGTGAATTTGGGGGTCATTTAAACTTCTAACGTCCCAGACCTAAATATCTCTAAAAGCCTGTCAATATGAATCTAAATGAAACTTTTTATAATAATTTGTCATTGTCCAGTGAAAGCAATTACTAAATTTTGTAATGGTCCAATACAAAATTACCGTGATATGCATGAACAGTTTTTGCTTTCAATCACTGAATCTACAAATGCACTGACCTATGAAAATTCGGCTTATAATATAGCGGGCAATGGTTGTGAATTTCCATATCACCTTGGCTATTACCATTGCAGCTATAGTTCGAACATTACATTAACCGTTTCTGAGGTTTATGCCTTAGAAAAATAAGCTGTACGACATATCTTTTTTCCTCCGGACCCTTATTTAACGTCCTGGGACAAATATGGCAATATTGATTTCGCCCTACCAGTTGTGCAGTTTTTGAAATACGATAAAACTCAAACTGCTGTATTTTTTTGAAAATTATTTTGAAGTGCGCCACCATATTAGCCTTTTTGAATTGGAAACGTTTGTGTACAGTAGAAATTATTCGAGCCTTACACCATAAAAGTAGGCTAAATTGTTAAAAACCGTACAGGTGAAAGCATTAATAAATTTTTAAAAATCAAATCAACTAAACTAAAAAATAGACAAAGGGGCAAGGCTTACTTTTATTCGCCACACACAAACGACTTGTTCAACTCCCAAACTCACGTTGTAGTTTTTTCCTCGTGCGTGCGTAGACTACCATAAGCAGTGGCGTTATTTTGAATGAACATAAAATTTATCAACTTGAACATAGAAAATAGAGTATTTTTAAAAAGTGTTTTTTTATCATTATCCACTATAAAAATCAGGGTTCATATTTTTAAAATTAATATTTTCTATGCTCAAGTTAACCATTTATATGTTACTGAAAAGTGAGCAAGTTTATATCAAAATCATCGGCATTTCGTAACCCGGAATTTTCGTAACTAAGAATTTAGGGGGTTCGAAATGTCTTTGTTCCAAAATGCACGCCGTAGAATAATGAAAGGTCCGGCTTGCGACTAAAATTTTGGATAGGGAAATCAGGTGTCATCCACGATATGGCAAAGCATAAGTTGAGCTGAAACTCGTGTGCAGTATTCCTGTTCAATGCAATGGACCTTTCTGGAGTGTTAGTCAAACTTAACAACTGATCAATCAGAACAGGGACAGGAATACGCGCGTGTCTAACAAGCCCGCTTGTTGTCCCGAAACACACGTGCTTGCGTATGTTTAACAATTGTCGTTTTTTGGGACATTAGCAGCAATATCAAAGCGGAGGGTTTAGCGAAAATGTACGGTAGTCCTGGTTACGACGAAAAGTCTGGGTTGGGAAATCAGGTGCCATCCATGAGATGAGAAAGCATAACTTGAGCTGAAGCTCGTTTGCAGCTATTCCTTCTCACTGCAATGGACCTTTCCGAAGTGTCAATCAAACTTAACAGCTGACCAATCAGAAAAGGGCCAGGAATACCCGTGTGTCTAAAGCAGGGCACTCACTGCACCCGAGGGTCGTCGGCCGACGCGATTCTATAAAGAACGCAACGCGACAACGCGTGTGATACGGATCGTTTTTAATGACGATACGTTCAGAGACCACCGCCACACCGACAGTCCGAGACGGCGCGCCGTCTGCTGATTGTCGGTGTGGTGTCGTGTGGCGTGATTGCGTGATTGGTGTGATTGTGGTGTGGTGTGATTGTCGGTGTGGTGTGGTGTGGTGATTGACGCGACGCCACGGCGTCGCGTCAATCACCACACCACCACCACATGTTTGAAAGCTCCCTCTAGACAACATTTTAGAATCTGGACAGAGCTTAACACTGTCGTTTTGTGGGACCTTAGCAACAATATCCAAGGGGCAAGACTTAGCAG
>NW_022758691.1:192511-203379 GCF_011630105.1 Anneissia japonica
ATAGAATACATGCCAAGTTGGAGATAGCTAGAGGCTTGAGAATTAACAGGAAATAACCCAATTGACGTTAGTCGAGGGCCCGTCCAAGGGCCCCGAAAAATTTTGGGCTTAGATGCTCTTGGGTACTCTGAATACTGTATCTCTAGTGCTGAAATTAAACTTTAAAAATGAGTAGCTATAACAGGAACGATAGAATTTTCGATGATCTGGGCCTGATAAAATATAGAATTGAGAAGGTTTATATTATTCGATAAAAAGTTTGGGTTTAATCAAACAAAGCTTGAGATTAGTGGAAAAGCGTAAGATTTTAGAGGAGTGGCTTGAGCTTGAGGTTTGTTCGAAAAACGTGAGGTTCACGCCGGATGCGTGAGACTTGGTATGATATATAGGCCTAATAATATATTGACTATATTTTTGATTTTTTTTTCTTTGGTATAGGCCTAAGAATGAGATAAAATCAGCTGACCTTTTTTTATGAGGGGTAAAACCTTGAATTTTTGAAGAAATTAAAGGTCATTAAAAGACACCTCAGAAGTCGGGAAAGCTCATATTTCGGGCCATCTAGGAATCGAAATTTTCACGGGAGAGGACCCCGGACCCCCTTTCATTTTTGGGTTTATGGGAAATGAATCGCCCTATTTCAAATCCTGGATCCGCCCCTGGCCTTATACACTGATCATTTATTGTCATTACACCTAAACAACATAAATACATATTTACATCGATATAGACCAATATATAAAGTCACATGACACAAAAGGTCAAAGGGTAAAAAAATCAAACTTACCAAAAGTTGTCGTGTTCAGTATCATTTGAAAGCTCTGCCAATGATGAGTTATATGTTTTCCGGTATATACATATCAGAAAGTGTGTAGTTTTTCATATATTGTCCTGTAAATCTAATTATCAAATAGAACAAATCCCACAAACACACTCTTTGGCTAATTTATTAGAAGGGGTCAGTCCAACTACGACCCATCATTTTACTATGAAGGTTTGACCAGATATGTACACCTGTGTGCTTTTTCTGGGGAAATGCTTAGTTCCCCTGAGTCCAAATGAACCAGGATAGGCCAGGGGCCCCACTCTTACTTCATGGTGGCCAAGGCAAATACAGTATGTTGTGTTTTCCTACTTATTGATGATTCTACATACATGAACAATGGTACCGCATGTTACGTGTTGGTTGGCTGATTGATTTGTTATAACATTAATAGGCATAGTCCTCCCAGTGGTGCAACGACGAGTTGTGGGTCCCGGGCCGAAACAATGCTATGAGCACAATGCATATCAGTAAAATATTTTTTCTCACGAAGTGACACCGGGGTGGGTAATCCCCCTAGAGATAAGTGTTAAGGATGAAAAGACATTAATTATTAGACAATGCCCTGTTGTTTTCTGAGATTGGGGTCCCCTTTTTGATCCGGTCACCACTTTTATTGTGGGAATTTAAATTTTCTCGTTTTTCTAATATTTGGCATTGTATTCTAGATTGCTTTTAACAACGAAATACATTATATATAAGTCAGTAATTAAAATAACTATAATAATCTCACTACAATAATTATAATTACAATAATAATAATAATAATAATAATAATAATAATAATAATAATAATTTTAATATTGGTTGCCTTTTTGTCCTTTAAACCTGTTTCCTTTTGCTGTTATTGTGATGTGGGTCTATTTGTTGAAAAATGTTTAAATGTTGATATTTTAGATTTTTCTGCTTGAACCCTTTACTTTTGTAAAATTCAACCCATTTTGAGTGATGAATATATAAAGAATGATTTGATTTTATTTGAATCGGAGACCTAGAGATCCACACGTTTTAGCACACACAGAGGCTACCACCAATTTAGGCAACTGAGCTAAGCTGCTTTGCTACCTGGTTATAAATCTAATGGTACCACTCCAATATTTAATAATAGGCTCTATTACAGTAGCACTATTAAAATTCAGAGACGGACAAAAATGTACTTTCGCCATAATATATTGTACAGTAAGCCTACGACTTCTGGATCACTTTTTCTTCAGGTCATCTAATAAGCTTGAATATATCAATATAAAGACGTTTGAGTAACAAAATTCATCGATTGTGTTTAATAAAGTGTTACTTTAATACCAACAAATATGTTGCTCTGAAACATGATAAGGCCAATCTGAATAAAATGACCCGATCGTCCTTTAAGCTCCAATTGATGATGTTGCAGGCGTTTATCATCCGAATATCTGAATTATTAGTAGGCCTTTAATGCATAAATTATTTTAATCGATTTCAACATGCTGTGTATAATATTTAATAATAGGCCTACTATGATGGATAACCATGTATTTTATTCTTTATTTACTGACATGTTTAAAGTCGGAGGCGGACTTTAAGGTGGGTAGTTATGCAGCCGTCCGGGGCTCATATATTTAAAAAAAAAATAAAAGAAAATATTTTGTCAAAAGCGGTTGTATTATTAGATTGCTCGGTAGTAATAAGTAGGGGCCCATCGCCTTTCAGGGACTCATTCGGACATGGAGGAAGTAAACGTTTCCCTAGAAAGCACACTGGCATTACATAACTGGTCAAAGCTCCATAGTGGGGCATCCGGGCGCATAGTTTAAAGAACCCCTTCTAATAAATCTGCCAAATATTGTGTTTGTGGGATTTTGATCTATTTGGTTTTTTCGGAAATTATAGAAAATGTTACGTATTGTTGTTGTTACGTGGCGTTGTAGGAGAGTGCTGAGTATCAGTGTTACTATAAGTAAAAGCATCTAACCCTCTCCAGGGCCCATTTGGACTCGGACTTCGCCCAGAAAGCACATGCGTCACTTAAGGCTTGGTAGTAATGTTTTAGGTAGTAGTAGTAGGAGCGCCCCACCCCCCCCCCCCCCCCTCCCAAAAAAATGTCGAGAGCTAACGAGTTACGCAAATGGGTCCTGTTTATTTTAATATGATATGCCATAATTGGACTTTATGGGACAATACATGAAACACTACACCGTTTCTAATATATAAACTGCAATACATTATTCAGCATCGGAAGAGCTTTCTAACGATACCAAACACGACTACTTTTTGGTGAGTTTATATACTTATTCTTATTTTATACACATTTTAAGTATATTTTGCGGATATTTTAAAACAAATAAACACCTATTTTTGAATTATGTTCCATTCTGGCATGAGCGACAGTAGTTTGTATATGTCTGGTTTGTTGCCTATATAGAAATTATGATTTTAGACACCAACATCATATCTGTAGCTTTTATTTAGTTCCAATTATATGCACATTTTAGAAAAATTTTGAAAAATGACCGCCATTTGTATACCAGGTGAAAAAACAAATGTCAACAGGGCTTAGGGTGACCAGGACGGATTAATTAGGATATCTGGCTATTTTGACTGCTTCTAACATTCCACTCCCACTAACTTGATTTCTAGGCCTCTTTTTTGATTTTTTTCCTAGTCTACCGAGCCTGCTGGCGCTGCAAATGGCAGACATCGCATGATATCAGCGCCCATTTAATTCATTAGTCTCCCTCTTATCATGTCAATACATTCGCCACTAGATACTGTACAGTGAGCTATAATCAGAAAAAGCCACACTCTTGTAAACAATGCTAGAGTATCATGGGTACCTGGTGGTGTTTCTATTAACAGCAAAAACGTTTTCTAAAAATGGGCCGGATAATGATTTATTTTAACCATGTTGCGCGGGCCGGATCAAAATCTTTGGCGGGCCGGATTTGGCCCGCGGGCCCGGGGATAAGGAGGCCCTACAAATTAGTCTAAAGTTGTTGTCTGATGTAAGATATCGCCATTCTCCCTGTGGGTTATTTTTATTCCATCTGATGAGTATTTAAAAATAAATAAATAAAAAAAAACTTTTTCCACCCGCCCCTATTTATCAGTTTTAAAAAATGAAGGACAAACAAACAATTTATTTTATTTGGCCTCATCATCATAAAAATATTATTTTCTGGTAAAATGAGTTCACACCTGCCAATAAAGTTTGACTTGAAGTTGTTGTTATAGGCCTATTTCATTTTAATCAGAAATCGTTTGAATATTCTTCCTCGATTACCCCACCCCCCCCTCCCCCACCATCCTCTTATACACATCTAGATATTGTGAGACACGAGCATTTCTCGGCACTGTTTTAAGCATAACTATAGTTGCCTTGTTGTAGATTTTCTTTTTGTTTTTACAGTTTTCAAAGTGTAAGAGGCGTGTAATTATCGTTAGTTGATAGGCTACTTCAACTTGAACCAACATCCGATCGCTACCGTCTGAGTTGGCCTACACTCATCATCGTTAACATAATGTAGGCCTACCATCATTGTTATCATTGTTATCATTATCAATGCCGTGGAGTTATTACCAATAACTCCATACGTTGATATTATAAATCTTAAATTATTATTGTTCATTATTATCAATCGGATTTTCATTATCATCATCATTGGTCATCATCATCATCATCATCATCATCATCATCATCATCATCATCATCATCATTATTAATAACATTAAATTATATTGATTAGCGTTTATGCTGTCAGAGCACAGGTCATAAATAGAGTAGGTCTACTGAGTTAAGTTTCAATCAGAATCTTATGATCATGATGCTCTGTTGTGGACCGTTATAAACAAACAGAAAAGCATATTTCAACGTAAAAGAAAAGTATACATATAGTCTAACGAGCAGGACAAGAAAATGCATTTATTGAGGTAAACGTTTTTGATATTATAGTATCAAATCAAACTTAAATACAGTAACATAATCTATTGTGTGATTCAACATATAATTATGGAGCAGATGGTCAATTCAACAGGAAAGATCATATGCTGTGCTATATCTAAAACTACGGTAGGCAACCTTTTACTCCTTAGGACCTAACATTTTTGCCACAGCTTCTCACGACCCAAGAACTCCAGTTATTATAGAAATGTCGTCCAAGATACGAAATACAACCAATGGAACCTCTATTCTGGGGACACTTTGCCGTGAAATGAAGGGAATTTTTATATCTTTTAACACACGGCGTGACACCACTAATAATGGGACGGGAACATAAATATTCAACCCCTGAAGGACACTTAATTATTTGTTTTCATTGTACAGTATCGCAAATACTACAGCAGTCTCAAAATAAAAAAAAAATCTTTTACATTTATATTTTTACACCTTTTGAGTCAAAAAATTTCACATCAAATCAGAATGTTTTTCTCGAACCCTCAGTTAATGTGAACATCAGTATAGGCCTACATCCAACCAATCATGTCAAATTTTACCCATAACCATGGGGATTATTTTTGTGTGTACCATATAGGATTCTAATCTATATCATCTGTCTCTTATACACATCTCCACTAGATAGGAGTATCCCTATTGAGGGGTGCCGAAGGTGTCCCCTTAAAATGGGTTCTACTGTACTGTAATGTCTTATAACAACAACATAATATTTGATAAGTATACTTATTAAAGAAAATAATTACCTAAAGCAGCTTTTCAATTTTATTTTCATAATTTTTCCATCGTTTTAACCTGACTGTGTTAATTCTGACATTGGTTGCTAGCACCTTCGTCATGTTTTGATTACATAATGCCCCGGCTAATTTAGCTACTGGCACTTAAGCGTATACGCCCCTCAATAGTATAAAAATAAGGAGCCGAAATTGTGAATCAAACATTGTGAAGTTTCTAAAACTTTCCAAAACAAATATTTTGAAACACAAACACTATTCAACAAACGGCGGCCTGACTGAGATTATAGTACATTGCCGGCACAAATTGAAGACATTAGCCAAAATTGTATAAAACTATTTTATTTAAAAATGTTCTGTTTCGATGTTTTCATGGGAATCTTATAGTTTTTACATCATTTAATTTTAACAATTAAGATTTTCTTTATAATTTGTTTGAGACTCAGATGCGATCCGAAGACCCTAAAAAATTAACTCACGACCCAAACTTGGGTCACGACCCATGGTTGCCGACCGTAGATCTAAAACACATACTTCAAAATATATATTTCTGTTTAGTGAATATCTACAAATGACTGCCCACTTTTTGCAACGTTTGAATTAATGGACTCAGGGGCGGATCCAGAGATGTCCGAAAGGGGATGGGAAGAAAAGAAAGATTGATAGGGTCAACACTACCCTAGGGGGTCCGGGGACATGTCTTTCAAAATTTTGATTTAGACGCCCAAAAATTACCGTACCTCTGAGGCGTTTTGGGCGACCAAAAATATTCTTTCTTTCTTTCTTTATTTCTTTTTTTTTTTTTACTTTCCGAATGATGGGAGGAGGAGGGCCGGCTCTCCCCCCCCCCACCACCATTAAATCTGTCCCTGGGCATGTTGTTTTGGTTTGATGCCATGTTCAACTGCATAACATCTAAATGAAGGGCAGATTTTGTAAACTTTCACCAAGTATGATTTTAATAACAATAAAAGCAACCGGAGAATATTGGCCAATAATCAAATTTTGTTTGCATATTAAAAAGTTATATCAAGCTTTTAAATCTACGAACATGCTAATGGTATATCTTTCACGAACGTTATAAGAACGTTTTGTTTGCTGAAACTTAATGAGAAGACATTACTGTGTTCATTTTAGTCTAGATCCGCCTTGGCAATCAACGTATTTTCAGAAACTCAAATTTTCATATGAAAAATTAAAAAGCAGAGGTTCATTAATTCATAAACAATTGTCAACTACAAGCCTCGGTTTACTAAAAAATGTAAGCCTATCGGAAAGTAGTAAGTGCTAAGCAACTGCACAGTGAGAGATTTAAATACGGACTTAGAGCACCAATATAGCCTAGGCTTGACTACCGTATTATATTAATGGATTATAGTAGACCAACCATTGGTTTTCGATTATTTAATACCGTATGGCACTGGTACACATAGGCCTACACTGCATCTGTGTAGGATCCGTTACAGATGTACGTTTTGATTCCGGGTTAGCTAAAATAACCGATTATGATACACTCCGTGTACGCGAATGTAAACAGATAATATTGCTATTAAAACGACCATCTTAAACACTCTATCCATTAAAATATATAAAGACAATGGGGTGGGGAGAAAATCAGAGATTAATAAACGATAACAAAATACTAATATACACTTTCTGCATCAAGGTAAATTAAAATACTGGCCATGCAAATATTAAGTATCGATATCCAAATCAAAAATAAGCTTTGCAAAATTAAGCGAAAATGCAAACGCACACAAAATGCCTTTATTATATATTATATAATATGGCTATGTAGATTGTACAACATCCGCTGGTGCCGAAGATTGAGCACTATGTACAGCCACAATAAGTGACTACTAAGTTTGATAGACGACGGTAATGTATTCGACCTTTTATCGACAGGAGCACAGGTAAGTCATTCGCTTCAACTGGTCCACAGCATTGCTCCTAAAAACATAAACACATTCATAAAAAAAGTAAAAAAATAATAATTAAAAATATATTTACACCCTCTATTGAGCTGCTGTTTTTTTTTTTTTTTTTTTTTTTTTTTTTTTTTTTTTTTTTTTTTCAAACAAACACATTTTTTTAATTTATTTATTTTACAAGCAAACGCACAAATATATTCCGTCAGCAGTACAAAAATCGTAAGGAACGAGGTCTAGCTAAGACCTTGTTGGCCACTTTGAAGACAAGTACTGTAGAAGTAATTAGCAAAAAACAAAGAGAGACAAAACTAACAGCTTCAAATCACCCTCTTAAAGTATTTAAATACCAGGAATTAATTATTCCTAATGCTTAAAGCCTACCTGGTAATTATGGCCACCCTGAGCCTCCGATTGTACGAGAAGTTGACTACATGTGCCTGTGCAGAAGGAGGCAGTGAAAGAAGTCGGCGCGATGATCAGATCTGCCATTCCGAGTTCTGAGAAATACAATATTATATTTCTACATTATGTAGTTTTAGGCAGAAATTTTCTGCTGGAGACCTATTATTTAAGGTCACTTTATTTTCCAATGGACATATTAAAACATTACAATTGATATAAGGAAAATATTTGGAAAACTCTATAGTACAAAATGACAAGGGAGGGGACAAGATCGGAAACCAGAGGTGAATATTTATTAAACTTCCTTAAAAATGTGCAGCGGAAATTTGGTTTTCAAAGGGGATGGTTAATTCTAGCATGACAAGTATCTTGTTTATAACCAGAGAAGGCAGATGTCTGGGTAGATTGGTTATAACACATTCATTAGGACACACATTCAAGCAGACTATAAAGCCTTCCTCAATAATTCAATTCAAATAATTTACCACGTATCCAGGGGCGGACCTCAGGACCCCCCACTTGGACCCCCCTGTCGGGGAATTTTCAGTAAGGTCGTAGGGGAAAAACGAAATCTCGACAGCCGAAATTACGGTACAATTTAGGTATGCCTTACTAAGCTATCAAAATAATTATAAAGATTATTGTTTGTACGAGCATGGAGGTATAAAATAGGGTGCGAGCAGTGCTACCGTATGCGATCGTATGGGTTGCGGTGGTAGAGCCAGATCTTCACCGACAGGGGGCTGCAACCTCCGACAGGTAGTTAGTACCCTCGACAGGGGCCTCAAGATCAAAGCTACCTTGGTAGTACACTTAGAAAGCAAACTTTCATTTTAAATTATCAGGAAGAGTATCGAGTTATCTGCCTCATAGTGTTACAATTGTTATGTTTTCTTTAAATCGATCGTTTTTGAATTAGTGGTAAAGTGGGCCCGGACGTTTCAGCTTTGCTAGAAAGGGTCACCCATTTAAATTAAAAATATAGATATACTTTTTAAAAAATTCTGCAAGATTACAAGTGGCCGGGGCACAGCCCCCCCCCCCCGGTCGGGGAGAAACAGCCCCCCCCCCCCCGGTCGGGGAGAAAAAGCACAATTCGTCGGGGAGAAAAAAAAATTATATGTATTTTCTACATATTAGTAGACTCTAAAATAGTTTAAATAAGCCTTTGAAACCCCTAAATTGTTAACATTTTGGGGGGGCTCGAAGCTCGACCACGCCCATATTGCTTTCGTTGGGAAAATCTTACCCCTAGTCGTGGAATCGCCCCCCCCCCGTCGGGGACCTCGGCCCCTTCTCGGGCAAATCCTGGCGCCACCCTTGTTGATCTTCGCAGTGGTGTGGCTCCAGAAATATGCAGACAGAGGACCCAACAAGTCCGACAGAGAGGTCCGAACCAAAAGCCTGCTTAGAGCTTAGATATCTGGTGGGGTTCATGGGGACTGACTTTATGGTTTACGATGATCCAATCATTGTGCTATGTTCTTATATACCGGTACTGTATTTGGAAAGAGGAGTGCTGTAAACTGAACAGTTTTTTAATTATTGTAAAATGAATTATTATGGGGACACTTTAAGTGGACGCGGACACTTCTGAGTGTGTCAAATTGTAAAATCGACACATATTCACCACCTTTAAGGCGAAAATATATTGTCGTATCACTTACAGCTTCAATTAGCCCAAAATAATAAATGTTTCATTCAAATACTCAGTGGTGAGTGCCGTGGGTAGGATAAGGAAGACGCCCGGAACCCTTCGGAGAAAGTCCAAAAGGCGAAGACCCTGAAAGCTCCGACAATTTAGGGATTTGAAAGGCTTATGTAATCGATTTTAGAGTCTCTTCAACAAATGTATTATCTAGTTCTCTCCGATAGGGCACTGTACACCCCTCCACCATCAAGCTTTCCACTGGCGCCTCCACTGAGTGACTAACGAACAAACCTTTGAATGTGACAATGCTTGTTTTCATACAGCATGGATGTGGCTGGGAGAAGTTGTCGCAAGATTGTGATGCCTGGCGTCTAATGCGATTTCGATCGCGAGATTGATGCCTGATAGTTCTGAAATACTTGATCTCAAGACGAGGTTGCGTATTAATCACGTCGGTTTCTTCAGAAAAAAAAATAATGAAACGATATTTTATGTGTTAGTTGCACACACCTTGAGAAGAAATTTTAGATATTTATGATAATGGGTACAGAATGATGTATTCTTTTTTTTTTTTTTTTTTTTTTTCTTGCAATGCTTCACATTTTAATAATAATAATAATAATAATAATAATAATATGTCGTTCTTATATAGCGCTTCATGCCTTTACAAGGCCTCTAAGCGCTTCACATTATTGTTTTATTGTTTGTCATTAATATAAAATATATGCTTACTAAACATCCTGTACAGCGGATGATAGAGTTCAGATTCGTTACAGTGGTTAGTGATAATCCTCATAGCGTTGGTACTTATTCTGTCCTCCGACGATTCGACCTTGACTTGGAAACGGATTCGTTTGGCAATATCAGTTAAATTTAAGTTGATGGTCACCCAGCCAGTGCGTTCTAAGTGGTACCAATCCGTATGTATTTTATGTTGACGGTGGTTGGTTGCGTTCAGTTCATAGATCGTAATCTTGAGATTCTCAGTATCGTTTCCAATTTTCTGTTGGATTTGAGGACGATCAGGATTGTCGAAGTCTGAAGTCCAGTTGCGGTCTGTATCTTTCGTGTCATTTTCTTAAAAGATAAGACAAGATATATTGTAAAGAGCAGAGCTTCCATAACATCGCTACGGTGTGTTCTACAATCGTACACCAACGCGTTTGGGTATGGCTCCCAGTTAGGCGATAGCGCGTAGCAATTTTATGGAAAGCAAGTTTTGTCGTATTGCAAAATATTTATTTAATTAAGACATAGAGATATAATAAGAATACTAGAGCGCTAACAGTAATGTATTCGATGTTCGAAATACGCAGAGCTGTGTGTGTGTACCATCCAAGATGGCTGCCATAGATTCAGCCAATCAAATTTCCCCTGAGCACTATCATTTTCAATTGCGCCC
>NW_022758691.1:203536-205245 GCF_011630105.1 Anneissia japonica
TATTTATGGTAATAATATGTATACTAAGCCTGAAGGTGGCGCTTTCCTACGGCAGCCATCTTGGATGGTACACATACACAACTCTGCATTGCTCCGCCATCTTGTCAGCACTCTAGTTGTTTAATAGCTCTATGGATTAAGTATACATACCGTCACTGTTGTTACTTTGAGGAGGCGGTTCCTCGGTTAATACGCAATCCGTATCATTCTTCCCAATAGCATACAAGTGCAGCGTGGCCGTGGCTGACTCTATATCAACTGTGCGCATGCGCTTTTTGTGATAGGACGGTACAGAAAACACTATACGATAACTTTTACTTGCTTCGTCCTCAGTCAATGTTTTTGTATCTGTAAATTATTGAAAACACAAATAGTCAACGGATAAGTCAATAATTTATAAGCATGAATCTGTACAATTGGAGCAATGATGGGAAATCATTAAGATAATATTATAATTACACACTAATAATAGGCCTATTGACAATAATAATAATAATGATAATAATAATAATAATAATTATTATTATTATTATTAGGCCTATAATAATAACTATTATTATTAATATTATTATTATTATTATTATTATTATTATTATTATTATTATTATTATTATTATTATTATCGTGCAAAATCATCGTTCAAAATCGTGCAGTCCGAGTCATTCATAAAGTACCACCTCGTACACAATCCGCTTCATTATTTGAACCAATAAAGGTTATGTGTTACCCAACGGTACCTTTACCAACTAGCGTGTCTCACATTTAAATCTTTGAGGGGACTGGCTCCAGACTATCTGGCCCTACGACTGGATATCAGACAGCAAAGGCACATGCGCACCAGATCCGTTGCCGTTGGTAATATATTCCTCATCCCAAACTCCATTTATTCAAATCATCTTTCAGTTACCAAGCTCCTTCATTCAATACCCTCCCACTTACCATCACCACCATACCTGCTTACAACACCTTCAACAAATACATCAAACAACACATTTTAAACAAAGATTTATATCCCCCTTTTTCTTAGTTTTTTTCCTGTATGGGTTCGGGTGTTTGTGTGTATGTGTGGGGGTGTTGGTGTGTGTGGGTGTATGGGTGTGTGTGTGTGTGTGTGTTTTTTTACTTGGTATGTTTTGTCTGTTTTCTTTCTTTTGCTTTCTTCTTCTTATTTTATATTTTTAGAATTTTAATGTTTGATGTTTTAAATTTTATGAATAATTGACAGATTGGCTATATTTGTATATACTTTTTATATGTTTGTATTTAAGTGGGCCCCTGAACATCAGATTTACTCTGTAAGGGTAGCCCACTCAAAACATGGTTTTAAATAAATAAAGAAATAAATTATTATTATTATAATATCAGTTAGATACCTTCAACTGAAAGAGAAACTTTTTGTTAGATCTATGCTTGATACCATAACATCATATTATTCGAGCACTATTTATCTATTCATTTATTTGTTTATATTGAGTTTTTACCTACTTTGAATATTATTATTTACGATGACTTTCCAACTGCAAGTAGTTTCTGACTTAACCACAGTTCCACAATGTACAAGCACAAAATCAGTTGTTAGAGAGAATGTATCTGGGTGTTAAGATCTGTGTAAATATATGTCTCTTTGATCTGCAGGTAGTTGCCTTGATAGCGGAAGAATCCTGCCAACTTTTATTGCAAGAGGTTCGATACAATTACAACATCATTCA
>NW_022758691.1:208115-245790 GCF_011630105.1 Anneissia japonica
TATTTATTTATTTATTCAATTCAAATTTCAACACAAAAAACAAATAATATAGCCCTATAATAATATAATAATAACTGTGCACTATCTTATTTGTTTATATAAAAATCACAACTCGAACTATATTATTATATATTCTTGCTCTTTCTTCCTCTTCCTTACCGTTTAAAATTTTAAAATTTATATACCGTATATTTACAAAGCATTACCGCAAGACGATTTTCACGTGTTACGATATGATCATTATTTATGGTAAGTGTTGTTATACAATGCATCTTGTATTTAGCCTAATAAAATTGGAAACGGTAGAACCCCTCTTTTCGGACATCCCTATTGAGGGGACACGCCTAGTAAGGGGACACTTTTTAGGTTAGGGAAATTTATCTCTTATGGGCTCTACTGCTTTTTAAATGGAATTAAACAAACCAAAAGAGAGAGCATTAGATCACTTGCTACGAACAATAAACTTACATGAGGGATGCAGTTCGATGTGTTCCTCAACGACAGATGCTTGTGTCGGGTTGTATTCTTTATCTAAAAGTTTTCTCATCTCATTGTAGAAGGTAAGGTTGATAGTCTCATCTATTATACCCATGGCTGTAGCTGGAGCTGAAGGTGGGCTATCCATGCCTAGCTCCTGCAATATGTGTCTTTTGAATGCTTCTAACACAAGCTCTCTCTCTCCTCTTTGGATCCAATGAAAATCGTTTCATTTTGTTTTATAATTATTATTATTGATAACGATGCTAATAATGGCCTAATAACAACAATATTTAAAGGTGTTTGCAAGGAATCGATACAGATACAAATATAATAAAAATAATAATACAGGTCTCTCTCCAATTAAAGACCACTTTTTCATTTTCTTTAGTCGCTTTGGTCTCTAATCAGAATAATAAAAATAAGACATTTGCTGATTTGGGACCAAGGAAAAATGGTCTTAAATCGGAGGAATTTCTATTTAGAGGGAGACCTGAAATATTAATGTTAAAATAATAATAACATTTAGAACTGATCAGTATTAAAATCGTTTTGAGTGATTTGTCTCGGAATGGACCTCTCGTAGTAATTGTAACGAGTTCTAAATATGACTAGTAGTCAGTGCATTTTGAATTGTTGGTAACATTACAGGACAAGAATGAGGCTACTGCTTATCTACTGACCATTTCACAACACTCTAATTACATGTGAGTAATGTGAAGAAGTGTTAGTAATATCATCACGTAATCACATAGACAATGGGAATAAAAAAAAGCAAAAATTAAAAAAAAAATAAAAAACAAAAACAAAACAAAAAACAAAACAAAAGATACAAAAACAAAACAAAAAAAAACAAACAAAAAACTGTTAAACTTACTTTATTGTTTTTACTTCAGCCTCTAGAATTGCAGCAGATATAATGAAAATAGTCACGATCCAGGTAATCTTACTATTCGCCATGCTTCTATGTGTATGATTGCATTGATTAACTTCGAATGTGCAGTCGTAAATTGTCAAGTAATCGAGTCTTCCTTTCCTTTTTAAACCGTAAATACGTTTTGAACCTTTGAACTTTCGACGTGGGAGATAATGGTGTCAAATATTGGAATAAATGTCATGATTTTAGATACTGTACACGAAAGAGGCCGAGAAGTAGACCTCTATCGGACACTATTCACATAATTTTAAAAATATATTTAAACAATTTATTTATCTATATAGCATTCGAATTACGATCAGCAATTGACCAACCATACCAATAGGAAACAAGACTGTACAGTATACATATACGGTACTCGCCGTAGGTGGCACATTTAGCTAATATTGGACTGGATACAGAATTTATTTAAGCTAAACCTTTTATTTAATTTGTGCAATTTAATTTATTAATTATTATTCTAAATTTTTTTGATACTTATCCTTTTGTATTACTGTACCTAAATGATGTATATTGATTTGTAATAAAATTAAAATTGAATTGAATATGAGTAACTGATATACTGTACAAGAAAAAAGAAAGAAAAAGAAAGAAAATAGACAGATCAAATTACAATTCCATATTGTATGCTATCACAACTGAAGGTATAAACAACTTAATTCATCCAAAAACGTTTTGTATTTTGAAAGGCCAATTTGTTGCAGATAAACGTAATTGCCCCGACGATATGAAAAAAATAGGCCTAATCATCAGTTTTGGAAAAATTCAAACAGGTAATTGTTCGGTATGTCAGACTTTCATTTTATCAAAAGAAACGGAGTGGACATGAAAACACCAGTACAAATTATCATGTGCAAATTCACAATCTGATATTTTAAATGAAAGCCCTGGAAAAGGGGTACGAAGAGTAATCAAGAAACCCTTGCCCTTTATAAGCTTAATTATACAACCGTATAAACAAGACTACGTACGGTTTAGAAGTTTTTGTTGAGCGCCAAATTGTGAAGAGGATCACCTGTTAGTTGATGATAAAATAATTAAAAATAAAACAAAACAAAACAAAACAGATGGGTGTAAATTATGTAGTGATTATTTCTGAAAGTGATTGTTTCCAAAACATGCAAGTTTGACTATTGATAAATTGATAATGACAAGGAATAAACATTTTGGGAGGCATTAAAGAACCCGGTCATTGTCCGTTTATCAGATCATATTAGGCCTATAAATTGTCACGTGCATATCACGGGTGTCTCGAAAGCAGAGACCCATCTAGGGTTTGTGTTTTCAAATGCTGGGCCTCTGTTTTCGAGTGGGTCTCAGGTCTCGAGTCTCTGTTTTCGATGTCTCTGTTTTCGAGACACCCTGCACATCACCGTCAATTTAATATTTTTACTATATCCCTTGATAAGGAGATGGATCAATAAACTATTTAGTATTTTTACTTATGATTTTATGAAGGAACACTTCATGCCAAGCTAACACAAGAGTTTTAAAGTGTCTCCACAGCAATAATATACAATTTTTTAATGGTCTCGATAAATTTTGTTTCAAAATGTTGTTGAATAAAAATTAATTTTTAGTACGCTTACCACCAGTTTAAAGAAAACAAAAAGAAGGACTCTAGGATACGTAACAATTTTATGTTTTACGTCACAGTTTTGGTGCACAAAAATGTTTTTTTTGTTGAACATCAATATGCGTTTATAACGTAATTTCACAACTTAAAACATTTGCAACGTTGCTTTTACTACGTTACATAAACGTCATTTTTTGACATAACTACATAACCACAGCGTTCGCTGACGTTATAACAAGTTTAAACGATTGGTTTATGACATTATGTGTTTGCTAGGGCACTAGCAACAAGTGGACTAAAGTGGATTATCCTTGATGCGTTTCATACAAAAAAAAAATTCTATCAGATAGAACTACGATCATATCATGGTAATGTATTCTTTAAATTGCTGTCTCGCTTATATTGCTGTAATTTAGACTTATTCGGTTATATGCCTACTAGTTATGTGATTATTCAAAGTTGTGTAGAAAAAAAATACAGAAAACATCAGTTAAAATTGAACAAAGTGGAGATGGGCGAGATGAGAAACATTTTGTTGACTTTTCCAAACATGGATGATCAACAATTCCGACACAACTGTTGCCTGCAGCCAAATATTTTAACAATGTAGGTTATTTCTATTGCAGAAGCATATTCAGTTGGCTACACATTATCATTCTATTTATGCATCTTCAATAGTCCACCTGTACCTACGTACGTTCTTGTAAAAGTTCATAGGCCTACAATTTTCTGGTAACGATCCACTAACACATTACAGGTTTACAATATGATCAAAGAAATTGAACAGGTGTGAGACTTCATAAATGGTTTGACACAGTTGATAATGCCATGCTGAGATGTAACGCTAACTTCAACAGTAATTTATCACATCATACGTCTAATTCAAATAAATTATAGATGGTTATTTATGGTCGCATGAATGTAAGGACCCATTTTGAAACAAACTTTTAACTTAACGATACAATGTTAATATCTATCTGTCAGTAGGCCTAAATATAAATTTGTAAATTTTTGGTTCAGAAATAAATCAAATTAACTGCTATAAAAACAAAACACAAGGTCAACTGTTTCTCGTTTCACTAATTGTGCGACTAACCTAGGCCCACGAACTGTAATAGGGAATTGTTATAAGACAATTTGAAGTCTAAAAATCTTTCCACACCACTATAACATTTGAACACTAGTGATCTGTCCATGAGAATGATATGACATCATCACGCCCCATATATGGACAATGCCCATGATGATATGACAATCAAGACAATATACAATCAAATGTTTTCTGAGGAGGAATAAGAATTCTACAACTGCATAATAGTAGCAAATTGAAACAAAATCACTAATAACATAATATAACAGCAAAACGTACTTTGACAAAGAGTATAGTTCAACAAACACCATAGGATACAGTCTTTGTTTTCAGATAAACCCCACCACCCCCCCACCAAAAAAACAAAAAACAAAACAAAACAAAACAAAAAAAAAAAAACAAAACAAAAAAAACGAATCCATGACAGAAAAAACATTGGAGTTTTTAGAAGTTGGGACATGACTAAGCTTAGCGGAAATCTTAGCCAGTCACCGCCCACTCGTTCAAATTTGAGTGCCAAAGAGTGAAAACAAATGCACAGATTTGTATGCGAGTCGATTTCGATATTTATTTTCTAAAACTGTTTCTCCTTAATTTTTAAAGAAATTAATAATTCAATACTAATCAATATTTTAACTAAAAGTTTAAGACCAAAACCTAAGCTCTAATACAAACTTGGACAGCATTAAAAATTTATAGCATCTGATAATTTTCCCGAAATACACCCGCCAAATGTTTTACCGGGGAATGCATACGTACGTTGCACCAATTCTGACCTCCTCCTCTCTTTCCTCTTTTTCGTCGTGCGTTACTCCGAGTATCACTTTTATAAACTTCTATTCTGCTCTGTTTCCCAATCCTTCTCCGATTGCCTCTGATGCAAATCTATTTTTTTCTTCTTTTGCTGCTAGGTTCACATGTTTTATTTTTTCAATGAAGTGTTGTAATGTCTTTGTCGTAATGTATTGTCTTCAATCAAATATTATTGGAGTGACGGCAGATGTATTCTAGAGAAATTATTTTAATAACCAATAATCATTTCATTTACTTATTTTCAAATCGTAAAGTATTAAGTACACTGTGTTATATTATCAACGGCTGTACAGAAAAAGGTCCAATATATTGCCGACAATAAATAAACTTTGAATTTCGAAACGAATGAACATTATGGTTATAGTTGACCAGAAAAGTCGACTGAATGAACAATCAAAAGGTAACTAGAAACGACCAGGAGAAAAGTTGGTTAGATGAGACCACAAGCATAGGAGAGGAAAACCGAATTAACATGGTTAAAAAACTGACTGGAAGATGTAGAGTTGAATAAACATGATTGGTTACAAGTTGCCCAGAGGAGGTCAAGTGAGTACACTATAAAATCGAATGGATGCTCTTGATTGCTTACATTCTACAATTTGTTGAATGAATGAATTTGATGGTCAGAACAGGTAAAACATCACAATACAGCTACATATCAATCATTTCTTGTACCTATATATTTATTTCAAAAAAAATTACTAGCTCAAGCAAAATACCAAAACAAGAAAAATAATTAATTAATTAAATGAGGTAATTTACATATTTACAGTATCTTAAATATTAGCTAGATATCGATCTTTGCATAAAAATTTCATTCCAGAAAACAAAACTAACATATAATTAACAGCATACAACTTCAGAATAAATAATTAAATAAATGTTTTTCTTTTCCTACAGTACACACTGAAATGAAATCTATGAAGCTGGGTTTTATACAAGAAAATTGTTTTCAATCAGTTAGTTTAGTAGATAGGTATATTGTACATTAACAATTAAAAAAAAAGAAATTAAATACTTGTGAACAATTTTCATCATACAGAATGTATCACTACAGCTAATAACTATTTTCTTCACTAAACACAAGCTTTTAGAATTTAATGTATTTACATATAGATGCAAGAGCTTTTAGATAAAAGGGATGGTTTCCACTGAATTCAACAACACAAATTTTGGTCAATTTTTATGTTGAAAGAAAACAATATTCTCTAGTCAAATGGTTAAAGTTATAGCACCTAGCCATATTCTCCCTGGCTTTTTAAAAACAAAACAAAGATTCTATCTAGACCTATTACTCATGAAACACCCACCTGTGTCAGAAGTAGGCCTATGTACCCTCTGAGAGACTCCTTTAGCAGGAGTTCTCAGGGGGGTGAAACCCCAGGGCATTTGATTACACAATGTCTTTATTCATTTGGATCTGTTCAACCATTAAGCCTCAGTGGTCTAATGGTTATGATGCTCACCTTGACAGCGAGAGGTTGCAGGTCGCAGGTTAGAGTCCAGTCAGAGGCATTTTATTACACAATTTCTTTATTCATTTATTTATAGGACTACATTCATTGAGTACAGTGGCAGATCCAGCTTTTTGAAATAGAGGAGGCCCAGTGAGGGACTTTCACAGATGGAAAGTTTAGACCACCTCAGCCCCACCATGCTTGGGGCTGAGATAAGTAAATTTATGACTATGGCACCTCTAGATGGCCAGAAATGGCACTCTCAAACCTAAATTTGTATTATTTTCCTTTTTACTTCAATTCTTAAATAATTTTATTAAAATTTTTTTTTTAATTTAGGGGTGGCCCAGTCCGGCTGGCCCCCACCCACCTTGAATCAGCCACCGGTGTAACAATATTAATACTTGTGCTACCCAGAGATTTTGGGATTGCAATCCCAGCAAAATATTAATGTGGCTCTAACGTCTACAGCATCGGTGTAATGGAAGGCAGCCTGGCCATTGCACTTCCAGCAATTGATTATCTTTTTTTTCCCTTTTGATAGCATGCCTCCATAGAAAAAAATGATAATAATGATAATTTGGGTTACCCCGACAGCACGGTCAGAGGCTGTTCTGTTTTGAAAGGTCACACATTTGACACGCTGAAGAACATTTATTGGAGGATGGATGCCTACAGGCGCTGTTTTACTGGTAAGTTTGGCGTGTTGGATTTTTGGAGGTCATTTCAACAAATCCTGATTCGGGGCACATATTATTAATTAATTGGATTAGCACTAATCTTTATCGCCTTTATAGCCCAATGAATTTCCCCGATTTGTCAATCCGTACATTTTACACAAGTCTCATTATCAATACAGAAGTGGTTTTACTTTTATTGGTTATTCTTTGATTGGTTACCTCCACCACAGAAGTCATGTAGTCATTGATCAGGGATGGGAAGTGGTGACAAGGGCCCCTCCCCCATTGGGGAGAGCTAGCCCAACCTGTTGTACAGAACAACACAACTCGTTGGGGGACGGGCCCGGGGAGCACTTGCATACCAACCAAACATGGAGGTGCCGCAGCCACTTCAAGATATGAGACACTTGTGCTACCTATTTTACTGAAAATTAGTAGGGACTTGTTACCAAAATCGCACTGTGCTCTAAAAGATGACATGAAAAAGGCCATTCAATAGTGCCAGAGAGGGCACAATATTGACTGGTTCCTGATGGCATAAAGTGTTCCGTCTGGTCGTGATTTTGTGGCTGTACCAAAGGTACTGTAGGGATAGCAAGAGGCTTTACCAGCTTAGCACGAAGTATAACTTAAGATTCCAGCTAACATCGTGCGGAAAATCATGCACTTTAACACAGTATAGGCCAGGAACTTTTACTACCAATTTCACCCTGGATATTTCCCACAAATGTGCTACCAAGTCCTCACAAGTATACTTCATAAATGCTGCAACTCCACCCATATTTCCCACACTTGTGCTACCAAGTCCTTGAAAATATACCCCGTAAATGCGGCACCTCCCTGTACAGAAATATTTAAGAGTGAGCCCTCCGGGGGGGACGAGGAGAGAAAAAAAAAATTATGTGTTTTTTCTTCACATATTATAAGACTCTAAAATTCTTTACAAAGCTATAAACTTCTAAATTGTCATAGTTTCAGAGAGATTTTGAGCAACAACCGACCTTGGCCACTTACACTCTCATTGGGGTGTCACACCCCCCCCCCCCGTCAGGGACATCGGAACAGCGCCATCCCTGTCACTGATGTTTGTATGCCTACTTAAATGCAAAACTAATGAGTGATCATCATCAAAAAATTCAGTTGAGTGATAAATAATGTTTATCTAGGGAAGAGGTGATTAAATTTTGGGGTGAAAAGGGTAATTGTCAAGGTCACGGAAATTTGAAATCTCACATTTATAAAAGGAATAGCAAAAAGTAATGAATAGATCATAAAATTTAGTACAACATTACAAATTAGCCATTCAATTTTAGGGTGAACTGTCATGGTCACAAAATGTTGTAAAAAATCACATTAATAAAGTGGTGTGGCAGAGATTAACTAAAACGAGTGCACTCTAGTAACTTATACTGTAATCCAAACAATATCAGGCTTTAGCTGCTGTCTAGAGGATCGTAAATGTTTAATATCTTAAACATTAAATCCTACTATACATCTTACATTATTGAGTTTTCAATACGCAAATGATTAATGCTGAAGGATGCTCATTGATACTGACTGATGATAGGTGTCAATATGTAAATAATGCTGAAGAAATTTGACTAGTATTGCAAAGCTTGCAACTCTCCATTAATCATTTTAGACTGTAAAACCCCATTCTCTTCTACTGTGACAATTTCATTTCCGTCTTGCACAACTCTGTAAAAAAAAAAAAATTACATGTATGTACATGCTGTCTCTTATACACATCTAGATTCATACATATCCATTTTGCATAAATAAATAAACACCTTTCTTGAATATACGCCTCTCTCAAATACCTTTCTCAAACATAACTACTGGTCTCAATTGCTCGCAGGTGTAGAAAACTACTGCAACCTACAGGGGCTGGATGGACCAGTAGACTGGAGAAACCACCTACTTTTCTTGAAGGATGTATTGGGATTTTTATAGTGTGTTCACTGGCAGGGGCGTGCAAGGAATTCCCCAACGAGGGGTCCAGGATCCCTGACGAGGGGTCCAGGCTCCCTGACAAGTGGTCCACACCTAGTGTCCACCCCACCCCCAGGTCAGGGGAAAAATTAGCGCCGCACCTGTTCACTGGCTTTGACGTTGCTTATCTTGGGTGATCTGACAACAACCAGTGTTCCAACACTGTACTGCCATAGCAAATTTCCATTTGGTGTGAATCAAATAGAAATTTAATTTAAAATAAATATGAGGCTTGACACCAAAACCAGCCTACTGTCGCTCATCATTAAACTGAGTAATTAGTTTAAGAATATGGCAGTATTGCCATAATACTTTTACTCATGACTTAGGCAATAGTAAGTCTATTCCGGTATTAATGACACATCATCTTTAAAGCTTATAATGTGGATATTAAAAAGTAAATTTACATTTTTTGGTCACTGAATCTGGTTTTGGAATGGCAAGCCTCAAACCACATGTAAGCTGCCAAGCAAAATGCCACACACTTCTCCCATTTCAATACCACCCTCCTCTCCAACAAAATATCCTACTCTTCCCCACAATAATACCAAATCCACTTACTTTGTAGTTTTAATTCTTTTGCCATTAACTGTTTTGATTGATGTTGTAGATGACCTCCGAACTCCACCACTCCCACTGCCGAATGATGATGAACTTGAGAATGATGAAAAGCTATCGATAAGAGAAAATAACAAGCTGGCTCAGTATATATAATAAACAAAAATGTAACCTTGTCAGTGAGTATTTAGTTTTAGTCAACCCTCATGAACCCGCAAAAGTGACCTCAAGGTGTTTTCAAATAATAATACATAAACACTCATATATTGCTTGGCTAGGACGAGAAACAATGCACATAACATGTACAGTGTGTATTAGACCACAGGTGTTTAACATAAAACAGCTTAAGAACTATATTCTTGTAGACGATTAATCATACACATTAAGCCAAGTAAAAAAAAAAATCAGTTACTTTCTTGAATCTCCTTGCCTCCCCTTTTTGCTGGCCCCTCTTTTTAAAATTTATTTTTTTTAGTCACTCGGATAACATAGTCCTAATTCGGTGTGAAAATCAAGGACAACCAATGAAAGTTTGATGACTTATTTCCCGTATTTTCGGTGACAATTACCTGCTCGTTTCCGAAGAGTGTACTGTGGTCTTTAACATGAACATGAGCCATTGCACACAGGACCAATGACGTAAATGTGTCTTTTGGAAGATGGTGTACATTTTAATACTTTCATTTCAGACCAGCTGTACTCGATTTATTCCTTTACTTTGGCCTGTAACTCAATCTCCTTTTCCTCTTTGTTTTTTTTTTTACAAAAATTTGGTTTTTTTTTATTTGGCCTTTGCTAAAGACAATCTAGAAAATGACAGGTAAGGTGTGGTGGATGACAGTGAACACACTTGGAGCTAATTCCACCATCTCTAACATCAAAAAACAAATCTTTACAAATCCAAATTATTATTATTATTATCATCTGCTGACATACGATGAAGCCTGTCGCTTACATTTTTTTTTCTCTACCCATTTAATGTTAATTAGCATTAAATCAATTATTATTGTTTACTATCCACTATTTTGTGGAAAATCAATTTGAAAATTTTGTGTATTTTGCCACAAATACATAACTAACACTGCCCTCACCCGCTCTATACACTATAATTTTAAAGCCAGGTTCCAGAGCAAAAAAACAATGTTGATATATTATACAACTTATTTTTCTAAGACACAAAAAGGGTGTTTAAATATTTCAAAATGGGGTAAAAGAGGCATAACCACCCCTTTTCCTACCATTTCCCCCAGTTTTTAAATATTAAAAAAATCTGTATTTCATTAACCGTTCCTGAGTTTTATACTCAAAAAGCATTTTTGTGTCTTGGAAAAATCAGTATTTTGTCAGGTTGAATATAAGTATGTTGTATTGATTTGTATTTAGTTGAATAGTGAATAATCATTATTTCCAGTTTATATCTTCAATTATAGTCATGAATTTCTAATTTCTTTGTATTTATGGGGACAATATATTTTCTTTAATCATACGAACCTACCTGCTTTCCATTCCGTCATTTCCAAAACTGCTGAAGCTAAAGAAGCATGCAAAAGAAATGTGGTTTATGCAAGTTTTAAGAAATACTATATGCTATACACATCATCAAAATCTATGCAAGCAAGTGGTAAATAAGTCAGTGGCGGTGCTAAATATTATCAACTGGCGACCAAACATCCCTGAGAGGATGGAGGTGGGGGGGATGCCCACCATAGATAGGACTGAGTTGAGCAAATTTTTAAAATAAACACTCCCTGATGCCTAAAAATAGCAGTTGGGCTGTAGAAATTTTTGATTGCTTTTATCTTCTCTGGCAGGGGGCCATGGTTATCCGACAGTGTTCCTGTGGCCTCCAGACCCCTTCTGGCACCACCGCTAAAATTCAATAGTGTTTTATTATGTTCAATAATTAAATAGCATTTACTCGTTTTATGTTTCACACTAAAAGCATAGCATCCCCACTATATAACAAGTATGCCCATATACTTTAATATATAAATAAATACCCCAAACTAATCAGGAATATTGGACATGTGGTACTTTTAAGTGCTTTAGATTAAAATTACATAAATCATACACTTTTTCAACAAAACAAACAACACACCAGCTTTGATATATCAATAGTCTATAAGTTGTCAGTGACATTACAGATGACTCACTACAAGCATAAAAAGAATTACAGAACTTTGGCCGTGTTCCTGCTGCATTGAATTTATCTGTTAAGCAAGTGATAAACAAAAACCCATAATTATTAAACCTGATACTATAATGTCGAGAATGGGTGAATGAATCCAACAGACTAAAGATTATCTGAAAATGCTATTGTTACTTTGATAATAGTCCAAAATGTAAAGTCTAAATCGAAGCAAAGCTTAACAATTTTTTTCCCTTTCCTTGTTTAGACTTAGATCCATGCCACTGAAATTAAACCTTCCTTTATATTCTGCAGACCCATAAAATCTGTTACTTCTTTTGTTGGATGATTATTGTATGCAACAAATGAGAATCATAAAGAGAAATAAACCATGAAATTAGTTACAACATTAGGGTATAAGAACATAAAATAAAATTACACATCAAGTGAGAGATATTTATAGAAGACATACTGTAACATAAATGTGGCAAGACAAGCTAAACCAGTCACTGGTTGCAAAATTTTTTTAGTTATTACTAGCTACAGGGTTAAACAGTAAAATGAGAGCTTTAAAATGGTAAAAGAATCATTTAAATCTGACATTTCCTTATGAAGTTACAAGCATTTAAACATAAAGCAATATTTGAGAACTCATTTGCATATTTAGTTAATTTTGGTAAATTTACCGTTCCATGTTTTCCTTCTTCCTGATGATGACCCAATAATAAAGGTCAAGATGTTAAATATCATGGCAATGGATTTACATTTATTTTATGTTATTTAAACATAATCATTGCATCTGTTGGTTTAAAGAAGTAATCTCCATGGGTTTGACTGGTCATGGAGGATCTTGACATAAACCTTGTATAACTTATGAATTATTCTAGTTGTAATGTAACTAGTGGTGGTATCAGCAGGGAAAGCAAACCCCCCCCCCCCCACACACCCTTAACATTATTTTGATTACTAATCCCTAATATTGTGGTCCAAAAAGCAGAATTAAGGCCATACTAAGCCACAGAAACTCTCCCAGTGACTGGTACCAGGGATTATTTTTCTGGGCCATGATAGAAGCACTATAGTCTGCCCCTTGGTTCAGACCTCCCCGTCGGACATGTCAGACCCCGTCGGGAAAAATTGCAGAAGCCACCACTGACTACATCATGGTTAGTGCAACCTGATTAAAGATACCATCTGTGGTTAAATGTAGAAAAAATACCAAGAAATTAATTTTAAAAAATTGAACTGTGTGTTGAAATCTACACACTAGCCTTGATATATCAATAGTCTATAAGTTGTCAGTGACATTACAGCTGATTAACTAGAATAAATATGAAAAAAAAAACACCAACAAATTAATTTAAAAAATTGAATTGACACGATTTAATAAAACAATCCTTAAACTAATTTACCAGCCAATTTAACAGGTCTATGCAAGGGATCTATGTAAAACGGTATAGCTGATAGTAGCAGGGGCGGATTTAGGGGGGGGCCGGCCCGGCCCCGGCCCGGCCCCGGCCCCCCCTTTTGGGAGGTAAAAAAAGAAAAAAAAGGGGAAAAAAAGAGAAAAAGAAAAAAATGATGGCCAAGAATGCCTAAAATGTTATGTTCGGGCGTCTAGAACACAAACATTTCGCGGGGGCATGCCCCCAGACCCCCTACGACAGTGTTGTCTCAATCGGCCCAACTTTCGGCCCCGCTTCCGGCCCCTCCTTTTGGACATTTCTGGATCCGCCCCTGAGTAGGGAATTTTTTAAAATTTATTCTAGTATTTAATTGAATACTAATAATTAATTTCAAATTATAGAATATCCAAATACTTAATTTTATTTTAAAAATTATTTTTAGATCACTGCAGATGTTTTAAAAATGTAAGATATTAAAATGTTCTTATATAAAAATGTTCTTCTATTATAGTTACTTACTACACATGCACAGTCATTGATTATATTGTAATCTACATTATAGTTTATCATGACATTTACCTAATATGGTGTAAAGTGAAAATCAAATAATACTAGTTTTGATCAATAAATTAGTACACAGCATTCCTAAAAAAAAATAATTTTAGTATGTGTAGTTCTTACACAAAAAAAAAAAAAAATTTACAAATGTATAATTTGGTGGTTGCACCCATGCACTCACTACCACATACCCATTTTGAGGAATGCTTTTCAACCCCATATACGGTGGTAAGAATGGGCCACTGGAAAGAAAATCATAGACATAAGTTTTTGTACGTACAGACATTTATTGTCTGCCTTGTCTGAATGTATGTTCGTATTATTCTGTACACTAGTGGCCGACACTGTTGGTGTTGATTTTTGTAAATAATATTTTTTATATATATCATAAAAAAACAAGTTTTTTTTTTCAGAATTACAATATTCTTTAAAGCCAGCCAAGGAAATTACAACACATCACATGTTGTAGCAATGATGTTTTGAACTACTTGACTAGTTATCTAGAGATCGTTGGTTTGATTCCCACCGGAATCACTTGCAAGATATTTCTGCAAGTAGTTTGGAACGTACGGAGCATTTGATACGATAACACGTCAGGTAGGGCACTACATCATCACTAATACTATCAAATCTCCTGACGAAAACATGATCAAAACATCGCATGTTATACCAGGAAGAATTAATTAACCTTATGTTTACATTTATTCTCTCTGTTGTAGGAATCTATTTTCGTTCTGACATAAAGTATACATACTTGTATTTATGTGTCATTAATAATTATTCTCCTCGCTACATGTGTACCTACCAGTCAAATTTCCCCAATTAATGCACTTAGTTTATACTGACTGGCAAATTAAAAGATCCAACTGCCAAATTTCCACAAAATACTGGCCAAAATGTTATGAAGTAGTGGATTGGGTTTTCATGATCTAGCTGCCAAATGTTAATTGCACACAAATAAAATAAGACTGCCAACAACTGCAAAGATTTTTTGCAAATCTATGACCTTAGAGGATGAAAATGCAAAAGGATTCATGTACAGTTGTTGTGAAAGATGACTTCTGAAAAATATCTGTGGCACAATCTCCAGACAAAATTTTTTTGGGCAAACAGCATGTTATCCCCATTATCTTTGTCAAGTGTTTTATAACAGAGAAATGCATAAACAATGTCAATGAGAATAATAATTTTGAATGCCTGTACTATATTATACTGTACTGAAAAATGTTTTTCAAGATCTATATAGCAGGCTGAATTTGAGTGAGCAAAGCTGAAAAAACATGAAAATTAAATGAATAAGTAATTAATCTTCTGAGCAACAAGGACCTATTGTAATTTGAAACAGACTCAAATAGTGTTTGATTTTCAAACAGGCATTCTTTACAAGCAGAACACATTTGATATGAAGGATTTTTACATTCTTTAAAAAAAAATATCCTCCAAGACATGGTAGTACTTTTCCGGATAGGACTGCATTTTAACAAAACACAAAGATTCGAACCTCTTGTAGTTCTATAGTCTTTGCTACGTCTCTTTCACCAGTCAAAATTATTTTGCATGCTTTATTTGTGTCACCCAGTCAGCAAGTAGTTTGTACTACAGAACCACAAATGGCACATGCCTACTGAGATTTATACGATTATACTCTGATATAGGATTTAAAAACTGCATGTAAATTTACTTACCCACCAAACCCCCCAAATGAGCCAAACCCAGCAGTCGCAAAGCCATCCTGAAATAAGCTTCCATGCCCCACATTCCTTGATGAGTTTGATTCTGAAATATATGAGTAATTTTTTAAAAATCATGTGACATACAACTTTATCCTATTTTTCTGTTACCCCTTTAACACTGCAAGCAAAAATCCAAACGTATTCCAGGATTTTACAATACCCGGGCTAGAAATTCCTAAGTTGTAGTTGGTGTAAGCGTCAAAAAGTGCGAGTTGGGTTGCCAAACATTCTGGGATCGATGTGCGGGACGCATTCAGCGTTGGAAAACCCAGGTGCACACCGGAGTTGCCAGTGTAAACAACAACGAATTTGATTCTGGATTATAAGCCTTACCTAGCACCTACCTAGCTTTATTCTGACCTTGGCAGTGTAAAAGGGGTATACAGTATGTCTTAAGTACATCCAATTTGAAGGCAACCAATGGCCTGCCCAGCTAACTGTGCATCTTTCTCCAATACTTCAAGATGTTACAACTGAGAAATGCACTAACAATGACAATGAGAACAATGTAACAGACCTCCCCCTACCCATCCACTATGCTCCATGTGGAAGCTAATGAGTGCTAACATGTGGGAGTGGTTAAGATGCTTGCCTTCTAATCCCAGGGTTCTGGGTTCAATTCCTGTGACAACCCCTACATCTCATAAAGAGACTTCACTGATAACAGCATTAAAAGTTATTTCATATATTTAAGAGAGGCACTGAATATCGCTGGAAGGGTCAGCCTCTGATTAAAAAATAAATTGTAAAAATTATTGAAAATTTTACTTTTTAATACATACCGAAAAAGACTGAAAAAGGATCATCTGTTCCAAAAAAGTCTCTGAAAATATCTTCTGGACGGCTGAAGTGAAAGGTAAAGCCTTGGTGATGTCCAGGAAAGTCATCAAAGTTATTGGCAAAATCAAAATCTAGAAGAAAAATAGACAATTCCAATTGGAGGGAACGGGCACACTCTCCCCCCAATTTTATAATTTCATTGCATATTAATGTTATTTATTGAAATAAATCCTACTCACTTATTTATTCTGAAAATGTTATGCCGGCCCCCGCCCCCTTTGAAAATTTCTGGATTCGCCCCTGATTATCATGTTATCACTGATGTTGTGGCTATTAACTGAATTTAGAATAGTAATTAAGTACCACACTAGTCTTTATTATGTGATTTATCTACATTATTTACTGTGTGGTAAACGCCCACCCCTCCCCCCCCCCTCCCAAAACAAAAAAACAAATTGGAAGATCAAAAAATACATGGTTTAATATAATTAAAACAGAACTGGAAAATATATTACAGAACTTCTTTCCTTGAGATACATCCTGCCCAAAACGAAACACATGGCACGAAATAGTTACAAAGTGCTATAAAGTCAAACGACGGTGTACCATTGTTTGACCTATAGCACTGATGATGATGAAGAGTGCTCAGAGGGGGAGCATGCCCAAGGTAAAATTTGTACCTCCATCTTAAAGACACCCCACTCCTTAAGGCACAGCTTCCATTCATCCCACTCCCTAAGGCACCTCACTAAAAACTCTCAAAGCAATACTTTTTTTTTTGCACTGGGTCTATGACAACAGACACTTTTGTGCATTAAATTATTAACATGAATATAAGTGAATATATAGTGTGCAGTGTTCGAAATAAGGCTTGTCCGCTTGTCCCAGCCAACCAAAATGTCCCTCGGACAACCAGAACTATAGGGCAACTTGTCCGTGGGACAACCAAAAAATTTTGGAACCAAACCTCACCTCAAGTAATCGTTTTTTGCCTCCTGAACTTTACTGCGTTGTTGTCAGGGGCGCGGCCATTTTGGATTCGCCGAATCACATGTTTTCTCGCGTTTTGGTCTGAGACTTGAACTGAGGTGCCCTCTCGCGTGTTACTTATACTGTGGCGGGCCCATAGAGATATAATAGCTCTATGGGCGGGCTGCACAACAAGGCACTGACTCACGTATCAGGGCGAATGGAGGCGCTGGTGGGAAGGCGTTCAAACTTTTCATCAAACGTCATATCGAACGATCTTAGGAAATGGCTGGGTTTGAAGCCGGACAACTTTAAGTTTTTCCTTATTTCGAACACTGACAGATTTAGAATGTTGTAAGTTTAGATATAAAAAGGTTTTATTTATTATTTAATTACATTCATGATAAAAGAACTAATACTGTACCTGAGCCACCACGATCATATATATTCTTTTTATTGGCTGAAATATATAAACATTTAAATTATTAAATGATTTGAAATGAAAAAAAAAAGTAGTTCCTAAATGCATTCCATATACCTACTGACAGGCCTTACACTTATACCCAATCTCACAACAGAAAATCTACTAAATATTAAGATAATATTCCTCAGAGTTTGATTTCAACCACTCTGTATTTGTTACTCTATGCTTGACATAGCTCATTATCATTAAAGAGGGTGCTATTTTTTCCATACATTCAAATGCGCATGGGCATGGGAAGATAGTGGCACTGACCGCCAGTTACGTACTGTTTAAAAATGACCCGCCCAGGAAATTAGGGGAATTTTGAGAGCTGGGTGTATTTGCTGGAAGCCTCTATTTGACAGAGGGGTTTATTTTTTGGTGTAAAATGGAGTTATAAAAAGAACGCCTCTTTATTTCACTGGGAATGTATAGCACAACACAAAATTATTGACAAATATTGTTAATGATTATGATACAGTAGCTTTTAGATCATACTGTAGATTAGCAATAATTTAGTTCTGTAGTGTAAATCTATGCATTCACTACATTGTCCGATGGTCATGTGAGCACTAGACAATGCGATAATCTGCTGATTGTCGGTGGCAGCCTGAATGGATCATTAAAACGATCGACTGCACACGCGTCACGACATTACGTTCTTCATAAAATGACATTGGCCTATGATCGTCTGCCAAAATGAGTGGCAGGCTTAAAATATTAATGTTAGACCATTGTTAGGAAATTGGTGTTGCTGTTCAGTCACTTTGTTTATATTCAAGTTGGCCTTTATTCTAAACGACATTCGTGATTGGCATTTGTTTGAGGGGGAGCTATTCAAAGTGGGATGTTTAATCAAATAAATATGGTAATACATACCGTAATTGTTTTCTGAATTTATTCAACACATCTCCACCATGAAAATGTTATCAAATATTCTACATCACTTCAAATATCATTTAAAATAATCAAGTATTCCAATAAGCATTTCAATTTAACGTAAAACCATGCTCTTATTTATATCTACATTGTAGGTGACCCCATTTAAGAATAATGCAGGTAGTTGATATTTCTTTATCACCATCTCATATCAGAAAAACAGAAAGGACAAGGTACGGGTATGGACGCAATCTGAGGCCCCCCATGCCAGAGATGAGATCCAAGTGAACAATATTTCACAAAGAATGTGAAGAAAAACCACTCCTTGGAAATAGTTACATAAAAACTTAGATACATAATTTTATCTAGAGTATACATGTCAACTTGATGCAATGCAGTCCCACGGTAATATATATTACGATCTTTTATTTAACATAGATGCACTTAACCCCACCTGCCTGTCACAACAATCCCACAGTACTTGTCACAGGGTAGCATACAGTATGTGAGGTCTCCTCATAAAAAGAGGTGCATCATGCTGAATTAGGTCAAAGTCAGTTTTTATGGAATTGTGTTGTAAATGAAAATCGTATTATTGAGTTTTTTTAGAACAACACCAACATAGCTCAACAGAATATAAACTTGTGTATGGACTCGATTTGTTAATAGAGTTTGTCCTACATTAGTTGTGAGGTTATCTATTTCTCTATTAGGCTATTTATTTACACTATTAGTTTTACTCTAAAGGCTAGATTTTCTCAAAACTGGGTTTCCTTTTAGTCTTCAAATGGCCATTGCTGCACCAACTATGCTAGACTAAATTCCAACTCAATTCCCAAACCAAGTAAAACAAATATAAAATATTTTCAGTTAACGTTTGTGGCTAAGTTTGTGGTGCAGTACAATAAACATATATGTGGCAAAGACAAGCCAAACCAGTCACTGGTCGCAAAAATTTTTAATTTTAAATTTTTAATTAATTTTTAGTTATTACTATAGGGTTAAACAGTAAAACGAGAGCTATCAAATGGTAAAAGAATCATTTAAATCTGCCATTTCTTTATGAAGTTACAAGTATTCAAACATACAGCTGTTTTAAGAACAATATTTGAAAAATCAGCCTTGAAAGTATAGATATATAAAGTTAGATATATAAATAGATTTCAAAAATGTTGACATTCCAGCATGTTTTGGCCATTAGCTCTGAAACACGAATTGCGACAATTGACTGGTTTGGCTTGTCTTTGCCACATATGCTGTGATATATGTGATACTATAAACTCAATTTTTAATTCCCAAGCTAAGTAAAACAAATATCACATATTTTCGGTTAACGTTTGTGGCTTAATTTGCGGAGCAGTAGTATAGAAACAATTGTTTCAAATAACTAATTCTATTAGTACAGCTTTGCAACGTCCATAATCACAATCGTATAAATGAAATTTTTGCTTGATGACATTTTTGTGGTGACACGTCACATATTTTTGTGATCAGTTACATATTTCAATCAGCAACTGATAAATTTTGTATTGAGATTGCATTGAACAAAAATATAGGTTAGAAACTTGGCACAGTTTTTGTATGCTAAGATCATATTTTGTGATCCTGACTGTTGTTTACAGCTTGGTAGTACAGTATAATGACCGTTACCAAAGATAATAAATAGCAGAAGATACTGTAGAGCAGTTTCCCTATATAGTGGAACATCCGTTGAGAAGGCATCGTGGGTACACGGAGAGCAATTTTACTGCAACCGCGCGGCGGCGCTATATAAAAATAATAAAGGCGCTGCTCTTGTTCGCTTGTTTCCATTAGTTTCTCCACTTAGTAAAATGTTCAAATTTTACTGCAACCGCAGGAGAGCGAATGTTCCATCGATTTTAATGCAAATACATGGAGCAGCTCATTCTTCTGCTATTTAAGTTCTTCGCCGTTACTACTGTATAACACTCTGGTCTTTCACAGCCAAATGAAAGATTAAGAAAAATTGTGGGTGCACCATCATCCTTTTAATTCTGGTCAAATGAAACATCCAGAGCTTGCCATCCTGTGACTTGCTATGCTAATCTATGATGTACCTGTAGCAGGTATACAAATGTACATGTAGTACTGATGTGATCTCCAATCACTTAGAATTGTATATAACCAAGTTTGGAATTGAGAAAGAATGTGCCACAAATAATGGGAAAATTCAAGAGTGTATAATACCACTTGGCTTCATACAGGTAGCTCAGATGGTAGAGTATACAAATAGTAATTGGAAAGGTCCTGGGTTCAAATCCTGATGGGGACATACATTTTTTTTGAATATTTATCATCATCTTTAATTTTCACCAGTGGAGGTGTATCTCCATTCCAAAGTTTCTATCATGTGATTAACCAAATTTATATTCTCGATTAGACTTCAGCTTCTTGTTTTACCCCTCCTCCATACCCAGTGGAAGAGCCACTTCAACACTTAATCTCAACTGTACAAAATAAACCAAAAAAAATGTTTACCATCAGATAGCACTTCATATGCAGCTGATATTTCTTTGAATTTGTTTGCAGCTTCTTCCTTATTTGAAGGGTTCTTGTCAGGATGCCATCTTAAAGCCAACTTGCGATACCTGAGGAATATTTATTTTATTCTCATTAATCATTTCATCATGAAAACAAAGCAGGTAGTAAATTTGTAGTTTGAAGATTAAATGCTTTCTTTTTATATTCCAGCGTTCTGGGTTCAAAATCCTGTGGTTTACAGGATGATAAGTAAAAGAGGGCAGTGCTTTAGGGCAAAAGGTCTTAGTCAGGAATTGGCTCAAAACAGAGGAGCTTGGAGATCTGCCATACTGTGTTGTGCAGGGGGAGAGCAACACTGTAAACTGTACTGAGCATGACACTTAACTTACTGCCAAACAGGGCACCATAGAGTGTCAATACTCAGTTATGGTCAATCTGTAGTAGTCTCTCAATCAGTGAAAACACAGACTTATTTTGATCTTTATCATCCTTTCATATAAGCAATTCATTGTTTTAAATAAATTTGTTAGTTTGACAAGATTTTTAAATAATAATAATAATAAGAAAAATACAGCACTATCTGGCTCTTTCGACAGTTTGCTATTATAAAGAGTTGGCACTGTTCTCAAGACTTACGCCTTCTTAATATCTTCTGCTGTAGCTGTTTTACTCACTCCAAGAACTTCGTAATAATCTGGCATCTTCATGTGTCTAAAAAAAATTGCAATTGCAAGATTAGCTTTCAAGTATAGGCTGTAGCATCTATAAAAGAAATATGAAACCTGCCACAACCAACATGCCAATTTGAAAGTTAGATAGTTGGGCTAATGATGTAAGCAGCACCCCTCCCCCCCACCACCAAAAACACAACTCAGAAATACTGGTATGGTGTCTGACAGAGGACAATTTTCAAGCCCAGAAAACCTTGACTCAGAAATAGCAGGATGGTGTCCAGTGGGGGATAGTTTATTAATATTGTTATATTGTTACCTAGTTATTATTCTGTTTATTTATATTTATTAGCGAACCCTTGCAATTGCATTTCTACGTAAAATGAAATTTACAAATGACAATAAAATTATAAGTCTGAATACTGAAGCAATCATCATTGTAATTTCTCAATTATTTTAAGGAATTTGCAGTATATAAAGCTTGTTTACGAATACATCATCATCAACTCCTGGCTTAGCTTAGCCTGTCTTCTAGGCCCTATGCAGATGGGGACTCAGACTGGTCTCAGAAACTGCAGAGGAATCCCAGTAGGGTCAAGTGTTACTGTAGGTTCAGGTCAGCAAAGAAATTCCAGAAACTACAACTTTTTAGAAGTAATTTTAATGAAGATAGGGTAGCTATTTACGATTCTATTTATAACTTTTTTACCTCTTTTCCTGCCCGCCAAAGCATACTACAAGGTTTAGAGGATGCATGTTGACCCCATTTGAGTCCAGATGCGAGGTTCTGAGAAACTGGACCTTTAGGTATTCAGATGTGTAATTTAAATGATTATTCATCTAAAATGATGATTCTTATTTATATATAACTATTTTATTTACTGTCCTTTCAGGGCTACTCTCTGTCTGACAGTAGCCCTAACATAAAATCCTGTCTGAATTTGAAGTGTTTGCTTTAATTGGACTTTTCAGAGGCTTGCAAAAATGTTGGAACAATGCGCCGTATTGGTCATAAGTAATAAGCAGGTATCATAATGTTAGGATAACAAAAGGGGGTACAGTAATGTACAGTATTATGGTTTCACTGGTACTGGCCTACCACAAATCTAACCTTGACCTATTGTACATTTAATTCTATTAATTGTAAGGGATGGATACAGGGTTACAGAAAAGAGGAATGGAGCTGGTTCCACCAACTTTTAAAATAATAACATACTTTTAATTTTATATGTAATAAAAGTAGTAATTTTAATAAGTGATTGTTTTATACTACAGTATATTCATTGAGCGGCGGTTTGGCACAGCGGTTGCGGTTTTGCTTCTTAACCTTGAGGTTGGAGGTTCAATCCGTCGCTGTGTATCCCGCTTGTAACCTTAAGGAGTACAAGTGGGCACCTGGTATGTTCACACACACGGTGTAAGACTGCCGTAGCTTACGCCGGCGTAAGCTAATCCATGGATTAAAATTCCAAAGTGTTCACACAAACAACGTTTGCTATATTAATGCTGGCGTTAAACTAGTAGTAATAATAGGCCTATGGGGGAATAGTTTTCAGTTTAAAATAATGTACGGGTTCTTTACTGTAGTAGAATTAACAGTGCATCATTAAAACTTAAATCTGTGAATTGTTCAAAGTGAACTTATATGATTATTGTATTTTAAATGAACAATTTTACTTCTGTTTTCAGCTAGCATTGTATTGTGGAACAGTTGCTGGTGTTGCAGGTTTTATTAGACAGTTTAAATAGGTTAAAATATCTTACAATAACACAATCAACAAATCATACATTATAACTAAGTAAAATGCAATAAAAAAAAAAACCCTTTACCATTTCATTTATAGAGAGCACAGGAAAGAGGTCAAAGTAACTAATCTATTGCAATCGTGATTGGTCAGTCTCTGGAAATGAGGTCAAATCATTCAAGCATCACTGGCGTTAGCTCAGTGGCGTTAGCTAATCTGGGGTCTGCAGGTGGCGTTTATAACGCCAAGGAGGTGGCGTTGTGAGTGGCCACTGCCTAGTTCACACACAAAGGCATACACTACGCCAGGCTTACACCAGCTTTACGCCGTGTGTGTAAACATAGCCTTAAACACAAAAATGCACTGATTACAGCTGTAAAATTATGGAATTCTATCGAAGGGACCTGAGCATGATTTGCATATTGTGCCATGATCCAATGACCAGAGGTACTGTAATAATGCTAAGCACGGAGGTCTCTACAACGCACTATGTATAAGTAGATAATTGTTTTTGTGTTTGTAAACATGCTGAATGCTAAATTTGATTCAATGGTGGCGCTAGAGGGGAGGGGCCTGGGTTGGCTACTTCCCTCCTCCCCATCGGGGAAGCATAGCGCCTCCCCCTTTCGGGAGGCATATTCCCAATCAGAATAAACAAATTAAAAAAAATATATTTACATGTAATATTTGTTTAGCCACCATATTGTTTTCATTGAACTATTTGTGTTAACCTTCCATCACAATAATAATAATGACAGCGTGGTTTTACAAATTTCATGCAAAATTTCCAAAATGTAGAATTTCACTTTGAAGAATGAGGATTTTTAAATACATCTAATGGTTACATTACATACTATTTGTTTTATTCAAAATGTTTTAGTTTTGGAAGCCGATTTTGACATTTAGAAACATAGGCCTACAGTGTACATGAAGTCATATCATAGTAACTCGATGCCTATCAAATAAGTATTAAAAATTTGCCATAATTAGTCAAATGAACGTGGCTTCCAGGCCATTTCTTCCCCTGGACCCCCCACTGGGGTCCTATGTGAGCCCCTGTCTAGGCATTTAGCCCTTCCGTTGGGCAGATCTTGGCGCCATCACTGATTTGAATCAAAAGTGAAATCTGAATAGGCTGGGTCTAGGCCTCTAAGCCATAGCCACTGTGAGCTGAGGCCCATCCATATCATTACCATTATTCATAATCATAAAATTAATAAATCCAGATTCATTCTACACAGCATTTTCATTTTCTATTTAATATTAGGTCTAGGAATAGTCCTATTCTCAGTATTTTCTAGGGTCATTATATTTACACTTGAATTTTTACTTCAATGATGTATTTATAACTGACCTTTTTAAACTAAAGTATGTATAAATATTATAAATTTGTTAATTCTTGATTTTTATGAAATTACCATTTATTTTCTCTTTTTCTGTATCGTCTTTGAGTTGTCAAAGTGGGCCCCTACGTATCAGCTATGCTGGAAAGGGTTACCTACTTTAAACATTGTTAACAAATAAATAAATAAAATTCAGTGAGTCGAATTGATAGAACGAAAACTATAGATACGTCCTACTGTATTCATCACTAGGGCATAACTAATGGTCCTACTAAATAAAACACGGACCACACAGAACCACACAAATGCAACATGATTAAAATATTACCACACGAGAGTAGAAAACGACTTGATAATCAATAAAAACCAAATTTTATAGTGATAGTTGTCCGAATTATGATAAAAATTGACTATTTTTCAACAGGTTTTTGTCACCGTGCTTCAGAAGGTAATGCAATGTCATTGAGTATCTCTAACGCATTGACGTCTACAGAAATGTGTTCAACCATAACCTTTTAAATAGGCTTACTACACTCACGTAATCACGTAACACTTCATCGAGAGACTATTATTTTAAAAATTCAAGGCACACTACATAAAATCTAATAAAGTTTAAAATTGTAAATAAGAAAATGGAAAAATAGTATTTGTTGTTAAAATTATTAACTTTATTATAAGTAGGCCTATTTAACTTGTACTAGGCCTATTTATTATTGTTATCACAAAATTATTATACTGTAATGTATTAGGCCTATTTAAATAAACTAGAAATTGCAAATTGCAAGTGAAGTGCTGCGAAGTACAACTGCATATAAATGTTATTTATGCGAGTCAAGTGAAAATAATGAATAATAAAAATATAACAAATAAAATATGAGACACGACCCATTTTCTATATTAGAACACTTCTCATTGGGTAACAAAGTCGTAATTTTTCATTTTTGTCAAAAAGTGTCTATAGTGGTGAATTATGGTTTAGGTTTTTTTTAATAAAGTTTCAAAAATTTCTATGTATGTGGAAAATGTAGTTGATTACCAAAGATTACAATTTTTATTTTGAAGACTGCATATTCTAGGAAGTGTACATTTTTTATGGGGCAAGTTTCCAAGGGTGGGTTTTCTAGGGGCGAGTTGACTGCCAAAGAGTGTTGCCAAAGTGCGAGCCAGTGTGTTATTTGATCAAAAGTGCGACATCACAAGTGTTAGTCACCGAGCCATAACGTCACGACAATGTGTGCGAGGTATTGGCTGAGATTTGTGGAGTACAATTCAAAAAACATAGGTCTAATAATGAATTATTGTGATGTTAAATAGACAATGTTAGCTATCAAGGAGCGACATTGTTTTTCATTGGGACCTTCGTCCCTTCAAGGCTAGGCCTATACCATCCTAGCTAGTCTAGGCCTAGAGTAGGATAAGGAAGGCTAGCGCGACATGCGGACGTTGGTACGTGTAGGTAGTCTACAAACGTCGCCTAAAGTAATTGATTTTACCCGGCAGAACGAAAGAAGGAAACTCCGTTTTTCAGTCGTCTTAGGCCCTTGTTTTTTGACAAACAATGACCTTTCAGAGGTCAAATTGCTGTCAAGAATATGAATTGACTGCTTCGCAGCAATTAGTTTTCTACTCTCGTGTGGTAATATTTTTATCATTTTTGCATCCGTGTGGTTACGCGTGGTGGCGTGTGGTATTTAGTAGGACCCCCAAGCTAGGCCTAGGCTCTGGCTAGCCTGTATGTGTGCCGTGTGCCTAGCCTCGCGAGAAAGAATGATAGTGTGGGACTTTGATATAGGCCTAGGCCTAGTAGTAGTAGTAGTAGGCCTATGCTTATTCAGGGAGTTGTTAATTAACAACTCCAACTCCCTGGCTTATTTATACAAGGCCTACAAAACCTCTAGGCATAGGCCTAGCCTAGTCTTAACTTACCGTCTGAATATAAAAATACAAAGTAAATGGCTCAATATTTAGCGCTTTTGTGAACCTAGGCCTAGTGTTATGAATGTATAATAGGTCAAGTTATACGTTTACATCCAGGCTTCGGTAGTACTAGACCTAGGCCCTACGTACGTTGTTGTGTAGCTGATGTCGTAACAATAAACCATACAGTAGTACCCAAACAAGCAAACTTTGGGAGAGAGGTCGGTCACGGTTGGTTAAGTTGATGGAGTCGAGAGAATCTAGAGAATTCTAGAGCGGACGTGGTGCCTGCTCGAGCGAATCCCATTCGAGCGGATAGGTACATATATAGTTGCACAAAATTACAACTTGTGCAAATATTATATTTGATCTTTACATGCAAAACAGAGACACCATGTTTTCATACAACTAAAAAATTTAGTAACTTTTCGTTGAAGGGTTTATGCTCGATACAATTAAAACTTGTTCCTATTTGAGCACTGTTCTTATTTAGGAATTTCCATATATTTATAATATTTAAGGGGTTTTTCAGTTGTAATCTGTAGCACCTTTAGATAGTTCGAAAAAGAAGAAAAATAGGTTCGCTGAAGGGACCTTCGAACCATTTTAAGTTCGTTAGTGTTTGTAGAACTACAGAACCCTTCAAAAGTATTATAGAACCTTTTCACACTGAGGGTTTTATATACAGGGCAGCCAAGAACCACCGAAGAACCATTATTTCTAGAGTATATATATATATATATCGAAATCTCTTGCTATCTCGACAAGCGTCATACCGTTTATGCCTGTCAGGAAAAGTTTGGTCCGGGGCAAAAATCGGTCCGGCGGACTGATTTTGGCCTCATGCATAATTACTCGCCAAATGTAGTCCACATAAGCCAAAATCAGTCCGCTGAAATTTACTTTGCTGCACAGCAGACTTGGAAATATACGTCCGCAATAGGTTTTGGCGGAAAGAACAATTCCTAAGCTTTTACAGACGCACATATGCTTATCTAGCCAATCACAATTATGTCCCTAGCTAAGCCTTAATTTGCACCCTATATAAGAGCTTAAGATCGGCTTGTGTTGATTTGATAGTAGCCTTCGCGGTCGTGAACATTGATTGGAATATTAACAGTAAGGAAAGACTAGCAATGTACACGGACTATACATTACCTCACCCCCCCCCCCCATTGAGAGAAAATTTAATTTAATTTCATATTCATAACTCATACCGCCTCCACGCCTCATATATTTGGTAGAAAGAGAGAGTGGGTGGGTAAACGTCGTGAAATGGTTTTTGAAATTTAACGTATCATAGATTCCTATGGCACTAGCCACGTCAGCACAGTGGTTTCAAACCAATCACAATGATGTCCATCGCTGAAGCCTGAATTTACAGACATCACCATATATAAGAGTTTAAGATCATGATGTACAGTACAATATTTTATTTGGCTTTTGTTGATAGCAGAGGCTTCGAGGGTTTTTTCAGTGACTTGGACCAACTACCATATCCCTTTCTAAATCCACGGCTCATATATTTGGTAGAAAGAGAAAGTGGGTTAAAGTGTTTTTGAAATTTAACATGTAGATTCCACTACGCTGATTTCAAACCACCAATCACAATCACTGATTTCAAACCACCAATCACAATCGCAGTGGTGGCCATCGCTGAAGCCTGAATTTGCATGCATCACCCTATATAAGAGTTTAAGGTCATGATGTACAGTATAGTATTTGGCTTTTGTTGATACAGCTGCTGTAGCCTTATATGCGGCGATGTATGCAAAATAGGCTTAAGATTGAACTCCACCCATCACCTTTATTTTCATTGGTCGTTCAATTTCTAATTTCCCACCAAAATATTTTTCCCTCAAAATCTATGCGGACCGATAGGTAAGCACTCACTGTGCTGTAATTGGCTGTGTACCACGAACGTGAAAATTTACTTAAGCGCCCCGTTTGAATAAGCGCCCCTTCTAATTTGAATAAATGCCCCCTCAATAATTCAATCAATTCTGGACTGTGGATGTTGGCATGATTTGAGGTGTGGAATCACATTCTCCTTTAGTCAATATCAAAATGAGGATATTTATCTTGGACAGATGAGACTCTCTGGACAAACAGATATATTTCCAACTTTCATCTTCTTACTTTTTTCTATAGCCTAGTCCTACTGCTTTTCCAAACAATTTGCACCTAACAACACATTTTCCCATCTGAGTTTTCAAGAAAACCTGCAATGATCATGCAATCCTGATAATCTCAATCGGCATGGCCAACAAGTAACCACCACCACTAATTTCTATTATGCTGTTATGTAATAATGTAGGTCCAACTCACAACATTTTTGTCATGACAAGCCATGCTCTCTGGACGATTATCTTTTCCGCCGCACCACCATTCGTAATTTGCGGTTTCCTGATGTCCTTATATGATCATTTTTCATTCAAAATGTGCCTCTTGAATTTAATAAGTTGTCATAATAACCCCTCGATTTTCATAAGCGCCCCCTCAATTTCCACTCTATTTTGATGAGCACCCGTTCGAATAAGCGTCCCGTTTGAATAAGCGCCCCTCAAAAAGTGCTAAAAATATTTTAAGCGCCCGGGCGCTTATGCGCGAGTACGGTAGGTGTAGGTGGATCGATTTAGGCTAAGCCAAAATTTGTCCAGGCCGGGACCAATATTATCTAAGGAGGACAAATTTTAGCGGCTAAAATCGGTCCGGACCAATTTCTAGCCCGGACCAATTTTGGTGTGACAGGTGTCCTCTTGTTAAATTTTGGCACAATCTTATATTAAGATTGATTGTCATAGGCCTATATATGTTATATTTCACGCGACTTTTGTAAATGCGTGTTCACTGGAGCTGAAACGGGTTGGGGGTGGGTGAGGGCAGAACAAATGTGTAAACAATTTTTACCTGTTTTTGAACGAACAAGGGCATCATTCTACAAACCAAAATCCAGTCAAGTTCAATTTGTAGTTATCAAGGGAACACCTCCGCACTATAAATAGTTTTGGCACGTAGTCGGCGTAGGCCTATAGCAGAGTCTTTATCATTTTGATTTAATTTACTATAATAAATATAAAAAAAAACATTTGAACAATAATTTGCAATGCAACAGTACATATTGGAAATCAAAATAAAATTTAGGACAGCAAAAGATATATACATAAGAAGTGATATATTTAATGACATATATATTATGAGTAATGAAATCAGAATCGGACTGCTTACTGCACGGATATGGAATCCGGACTATGTACACGGAAAAGTAGGCGTACATAAGTATATAAAGAACATAAGTATATAAGTACATATATATAAGTATATAGTATAAGGAAATTTAATTGATGAACTACGTTTGATTCGCGATTTATAACATCATGTTTCTATATTTTAGCGCTACGGATTGTTATCTATTTGATTTCATTAGGCCTATTTGTGTTCCCAGTGCTAGCAGCAACTTGATTTGAATCATATTTCATACGATTTCTGAGCTCCTACCTATACCGTAAGCCATTATTAACAATTCGCTTCACTGTGAGCCCTCGAGTTTGTTTGTTTGCTTTTACTTTGCTCACATTAACACATAAAGGAAGAAAATCAACATCACCATTGAATCACATGAAAAGGACACAATAAAAAAATTCGAATTTGAGGGAAAACAGACAAGGAAAAAGGAAACGTGAACGAGCTTTACAATGACACGACAGTACATCAAAGGGACAAGAAGAAAAAGGGGACAATGGAGGGTAGAAGAGCAAAGGATGATCCTCTAAATAAAGTGGGGAATTAATTAACAAGCAAATTCAATTGAATAATCCAAGGCAGACAAACATTTTGAAGCTTCCTGGATATGCAAAAATAGTCAATGTTATCCCTGTCTCTTATACACATCTAGATGTGTATAAGAGACAGATTAACATCAGTGCCCGTACGTTTTAAATACTCTGAGGTCAAGTGCAGTATAGTAATGATGCACATTCAGATACAGTAAACACTAGTAGCTTATGTAAGCAAAAACGTAATTTGTTTATTTTCATTATTTTAATTGCCGAACAAAAACAGCATAACATTGTTTTATAGCCTATGTTTGTTCTGAATTTGAGGCTGAACTCCGAGACCACCCCAAATTTCAGAATCGAATTGGAGTACCGTATATACTTTTTTTTTGGATGATTTTTGTATGTCTGGCGTATAAGACTACCCCCGCCACCCCTCCCCCGCCCATTTCACCGTCATAATGCATGAATTTGCTGCTCTTTATGGTCTTGATACTGCATCTAGCTGGCTAAAAATGTGGGGCTAATCTTCCAAATTTTATGAGATTTTAAATGTTCATCAAATCTTATTTCCGTATTTGCTTACTAATATTATTTTTTAGTAGCTTCATTGCAGTGGTAAATCCGCGTGTTTATGGATCCGCACAAAAGACGAACATGATTTCTTTATTCCTAAATGTTCAAAATGACATTCCACATAGTAATAGACATTTAATAATTATTTTATATAAAAATTATTTTTAAAGTTAATTTCTTTATTCCTGAATATTCCAAATGACATAGGAGGTATTAAAATACTTTCTTCACTGGGCCAAGGATACATTTTTATGAAGGCGAACAAAAACAGCAAAGCAATGAAACATTAATTTAATTTTAATGATGTTTTAAAAAATACTCCTAATGTTTTCCTTTCTTTAATAGGCCTACACATGACATAAACAGGATCGTCCAGGGATTATATGAAGGCGTTCATTGGTCTTACATTTTTAACGTCTGGTTAAAAGAGACTAGAGAATTTTTGTTTTCGGCGTTGGTGGTGTGCGTCAACGTTGTGTTTGTTTTACTCAGAGATATAATAATACAATAGCTCTATGGTTCCTGTTGTTTTGGTGCCGTTCCTTTTCGGAACCAGTCAATTCGAGCGGATGCCACTTCGAGCGAATTTGAGTGGATTTTTTCGAGCGGATGCTAGTTCGAGCGGAAGAAGATCCACTTGTGCGAACAACAACCTGTGCAAATTATAACGAATTACTTTAAAATTTCTATTATTTCTATTTTTGAGCTAACAATTTGCTCAAGCTTTGCCTGGGAGGCAGATCGGTTCTGGGGAAGACGCCTAATAGCCTTATGTATAGCAAGTCGCATTTAATGGATTTTTAGGTTAACAAAATATAAAGTCAATTTGTTCTGAATGGATATGGTAAGTGAATCCTATTGGGAATAGGAATTTCCTTTATAACCTGCCATCTCTATCTTAGAGTAAATAAATAAATAAACAAACAAATATACCCACATTCATAAAAATAATGATATATCTTAAATTATACTAACTTAGTCAATGTTATCCTTTCCACATGTTTAAAAAAAACAGTGGGTTTTGAACTTTAGAAGAAAATTGGTATGATGTCATTATTACTGTACTGTTGATACTTGTCACAGGGGCGGATTCATAATTTTTCAAAGGGGGAGGGGGCACAAAACAGTTCAAGAATAGATAAATGAGTAGCACATAGCATTAATATGCATTGACATTTTTAAAATAGTGGCAAAACCGCCCCTGTCTCACACTACTACTCCATTCATTTGTGCACCTTCTGACACACCTACATACGTAAAATAATTTAAATTCCTATGGTGATTAACAATTACACAATTAAAGTTGCTCCCATTTACAAATATAGGCCTAAATCGTAAATCTTCAAATACAATTACATTACGTCTTGTGTGTGTATGCTTCTCGTGCACTCTAGTAAAACATGCACTTTCTTTTTTAAGCATTTTTCAATTAATTTGTTGCTTAAAGTTTTCTCAGGGCATTGCCGATTTAATTACCAAACTGGGGGACTTCGTCTTCGCTTCGCATCTTTAAAAGCTATAACTATTAGCACATTACAGTGGCGGATCAAGGGGGGTTCAGGGGGTTCGGACGAACCCCCCTCTGTGAAGAAACGTAACAATACTATGGGTCCTGGCTTACAAAATTCATGCTAACTAGACGCGGATCCAGGTCTTCGCCCACTGCGCCCAGGCAAAGGTCAGGGTGAGAATTCAAAATAAAATGTTGACCATTTTTTCCAACAATCATACTTACTTTCCTTGCCACTTATTTTGATCATTACCATTAGGAAAATGTTTAAATCCACACTATCCTATACCTTACACCTTAAACTGATTGTACTGTAGGCCCTACCAGAGAGAGAGAGAGAGAGAGAGAGAGAGGGAGAGAGAGAGAAAGAGAGAGAGAGAGAGAGAGAGAGAGAGCGAGAGGTATATTTCCAATACATTATGGTCTTCCACTTCTATAGCGCATGATAAAGTGCATAGCAAACTTTATGTAACCACTAATAATACTTAGGTCCAGTGGCGTAGGTATGGACCACAGTACTGGGGCCCGGGGCTATTGGGGGCTCGTTCAATAGGTCTAATGATCTAGAAATATAACTTTTAAAAAATCCTATTTAAACTTTAAAAGGACCCGTCAATAAGAATAGGTTTTACATGCTATATATTGATTATATTCATTACAAGTGCATAGCAAACTTTATGTAACCACTAATAATACTTAGGTCCAGTGGCGTAGGTATGGACCACAGTACTGGGGCCCGGGGCTATTGGGGGCTCGTTCAATAGGTCTAATGATCTAGAAATATAACTTTAAAAAAATCCTATTTAAACTTTAAAAGGACCCGTCAATAAGAATAGGTTTTACATGCTATATATTGATTATATTCATTACAATTTACCTATTACCTATTTCCCAAACGCTGCAAGTTAAAAAAAAAACAACAAAACAAGCCCTTACGTATATACGATGCACTACTTTTTTGAAATCACATTTCTAAAGCAATAAAATATCGTCACGCATATTTGTGTTTGTGGTATTAAAGTTAGTTGAACTATTATTGTGTACGTTTTTAAACACTTCAGATATTGTAACATCATGAATACATTTTATATTCAATTTACTGCAAGTAGGTCGATGACTGTTCTATTATTGAATGGTAAATGTTATTTTCTGCTATATATTATTTTATATTGTTTTATGTAAAATTTTTCTTTCTATTTTAAACTGCAGACTTACAGATTGGGCTAATGATATTAATTTAATAAGCGAGGAACAGGCAGGATTTCGCAAAGGGACAGGAACGTCGGATAACATTTTCATTTTACAAACAATTATTTCAAAGTATCTTAATAGAAAAAGGGGTATACTTTTTGTTGCTTTTGTCGACTTCAAATGCGCATTCGATTCTATTAATCATCAACTACTTATGTTCAGACTTAATGTGCGGGTGTTAATTGGGAAATGTTTAATAATTAAAATTCTATGTATTCAAAATTAATTGCATATGTTAAATTACAAAATAAATTAACTCAGTCTTTTCAATGTGAAATTGGCTTACAGCAAGGATCTCCTCTGTCCTCATTCTTATTTAATTTGTTTATTAATCATTTAGGTAAGTTAAACGCTTGTGATAATTTACAAAAAAATCCAAATTGGTAATATTTATTTAAATCATTTATTATATACGCCGATGACCTTGTACTTATCAGTGATTCAGTTATTGGTTTACAACGTCTCCTAAACAAACTTGCTTTATTTTGTGATAATTCGGGCCTATTAGTAAATATTAATAAAACAAAATCCTTAGTTTTTAAAAGAGGAGGAATTTTGAAAAAAAACAGAAAAATGGTTTTATAAAAATAATAAAGTCGGAACAGTCCACACATTCAAATATTTAGGAGTCATGTTTAGCTATTCTGGGTAATGGAATAAAGGTTTGGAAAACAACATGCATACAAGCAAAACAGGCATTGTTTTCTCTGAAATCAATTTTACATAGATATGGAACACTCTCAATTAATATTTTAAACAAAATGTTTGATACTAAAATTCTACCTATACTATTGTATGGAAGTGAAATCTGGGGAATATTCAAATTAAATATTGATATTATTGAGCAAACACACCTGTTATTTATTAGATATATACTTGGGGTTAGGAAAACTGCTCCAAAACATGCTATTATGGCTGAAGTTGGAAGATTTCCTTTAAGCTTATCATGTTCTATTAATGCTATAAGTTGTGAAATTGATCCAAACAGTATATTAGCACAATGTTATTCTTTTTAATTAAGACAAACGGGAAGAAATGAAATTTGTTGGACACATTATGTTAAAAATATTTTTAATTCAATTGGCTCTGGTAATGTTTGGCTTTCTCAAAATGTCCTTAATAAAACATCATTTATTTACAATCTTCAGTTACGCTTAAAAGACATAGAACGTCAAATTATCATTGAAAACATAAATTCTTCCTCAAGACTTATTTTTCTTCTTTTAAAACTAACATATATTGCGAGAATTATCTATCGTAGTTCTTGAGTTTAAAAAGAGAAGCCTGTTTTCTAGACTAAAACTAGGAATTCTTGACCTTCAAATTGAAAAAGGAAGATGGTCAAACACACAAAAAGAAGAACGAATCTGTAAATTATGCAATTTAACAAAGGTTGAAGACGAATTTCATTTTATTTTAATTTGTCCACTATATAAAAAATTAAGAAACCGTTTAATACCCAATTATTATTTATCACATCCTAATGATTTTAAGTTTAACAAACTAATGTCAACAAAGAAACAATCGCTTTTGTTTAAATTAACTAATTTTGTACAATTAGCATATAAGATAAGAAAAGAAAATATATAATATGCAGTGGATTTATGTATTTTTGGGCCAATGGCCTTTATATACTGAATAAACTACATTGACATTGACTATATTCATTACCATTTACCTATTACCTATTTCCCAAACGCTGCAAGTAAAAAAACAACAATAAACAAGTCCTTACGTATACGATGCACTACTTTTTTGAAATCACATTTCTAAAGCAATAAAATATCATCATGCACATTTGTGTTTGTGGTATCAAAGTTGGTTGAACTATTATTGTGTACGTTTTAAACACTTTAGATCTTCATAACATCATGAATACATTTTAGATTCAATTCACTGCAAGTATTTCGATGACTGTTCTATTATTGAATGGTAAATGTTTTTTTCGTGACGATAGACAACACCTGGATTTGCGTCAGGAGAACCAATTAGGGGGCCTATATGTATTTTGCCCAACCTGTCGTGAAAATATATTTAATACTCAGTGCGTGATTCAATATACATTTTTAAATCACATTTCTAAAGCAATAAAATATCGTCACTCAAATTTGTATTTGTGGTATTTTGAAGTTGGTTCAACTACTGTGTACCTGGATTTACGTTAGGGGGCTTTTATGTTCAATTTTGCCCAACCTGTAGTGAAATGTACTGAATATTCCATGCGTGTAAAAACACTTGCAAAAAATGCTCAGGCCTATAATACTTACTACTATTATTGAATGGTAATTGTTATTATCGTGATGGAATAAACAATCAAAGGCGTCTATCCGTGTTTGAAAGTGGGGTGGGGGAACGAAATGAAAAATAAAGTCTTGGTTGAGTACCAGGGGGCGAAGTCCCCGAGAAGCTCTGGCGCCTATAGCATTTTAATTGATTTTAAGCAATGCAATTAACATTTATTTCCATACGAAATTTTTAAAATATCCAGTGGCGGATCCAGTAATTTGAAATAGAGCTGGGCCCAGAGAGGGACCTTTACAGATGAAGAGTGTAGACGACCTCAGCCCCACCATGGTTGGGGCTGAGGTAAGAAAATTTATGATTATGGCACCTCTAATTGGTCGGAAATGGCACTCTCAGACTTGGAATATAATTTTCATTTTTCTCCACTTTTTAATTTCGAAAAAAAAATGAAATAGGGATGGAGGGCCGGCTGGACCCCTTGAATCTGCCACTGAAATACTCATCATAAAAAGTTTTAAAAATTATCCTTTTTGTCATAATTATGCCCTCTTATATATTTCGTGCAAACTAACATTCATAAAAATAATGATTTATTAACTACTGATTAGCTTGTGACGTATTCAAAATTCGAACCATGAAAAACAAATAAGATAAACTTAAAACAGTGAATAATGTAGTCTTTTTGCATGTACACTACTTTTAAAATCAATCAAGAGATTTTTGCTTTTTTTCCCTTTTTGAATTTCACACTTTTGTATTAGTAATATTACGACTACACTATTGTGAATGAAAATAATATCAGTCTATTGTCAAATAAAGTGAAAACACCTCGACCAGACCAAGTAACGTAAAATTATCAGCCATAATGTATTGCTCCAAAAATACGACATGTTTTTCTTGCAACATTTTCAAGCAAGTTTAAGAGCGAGAATAGCCTAGCAAAAGTGTTTCACGCTGACATTAGATGTTTTAGGTCATATCTCAGCAAATACTTGTCGGATTTTAGTATTGCCTTCTGTAATTGGAAGGCAATCCTTTTCTGATTGCTTTAGTATTTGTTTCAATTGTATTGCTTGAAAAAGTCACCGTCATTTTGCACTTTTCGATTGGTGTTATGCTGACCGCCCACAGCGTAGCTGCATTTTTACCTCTAGCGACTTTGTTGGCTTTAGATTCCCATTTCGGCTGTTCACCAATCAAATATCTTGTTGTTCATTCCCCCCACCCCCGCCCAGTAAACGGAAAGCTGAATATTCATAGATTCTTCTCATATAAAATATATGGATTCCCATTGAATGAAAAAAAAAATCACCATCAAAACACCAATTTCAATATGAAATTAGTGTGAAATGAAATAACAAAAAAAAAACAGAAAAAAAAACAAAAAAAAAACCAAAAAACAAATTGGTTCGTACACACAACCACCAGGTTTGCTATTCTTTATCCACCTGCAAACCTTAAAAAAGAAAAAAAAAATGGTTCGTGTGGGAATCGAACACACAACCTCCAGGTTTGCTCTCATCATCCACCATCAAATAAACTGCCATAAAAAAAATAAAAATAAAAAATACTGGCTCGTGTGGGATTGGAACCCACGACCTTAAAAAAAAAAAAAAAAAAAAAAAAAAAAAAAAAAAAAAAAAA
>NW_022758691.1:245809-261858 GCF_011630105.1 Anneissia japonica
TCGCCGAGTTTACTACTCCTGATCCAGCATGACTAAACAGAGGGAGGTAAACCGCTGCCCCTAAGCCATAAATGCGATAAACCTAGTACCACACCAAGTACCAGTTAGTCAACTCTAATCCTACTAGAAAAAATTCTTCGTATATATACATTGCATGTTAATATTACGCATGGTCATGGTGTAAAAAAAAAAATGGGCCGTGGGCCAAGAGAGTTTATTTTTTGTCTAAAAATGTATAATTAAATTTATAATCGATTTATGATTGTTACCATCTTTATAACTTACACACTTTTTTTTAAATAGACAAAAATGTTGGAAAAATTCATTATGCAAATTAGAAAAAAATAGACCAATCATGTTACGGGATTGAATGTATTGTACTCGTTGATGACGTCGCGAATTGCGAAATAACAACAAACAACAACCTTTCATGATCCCCGCCCTGGGAACCAGTCAATTCGAGCGGATGCCACTTCGAGCGAAGGCCAATTCGAGCGAATTTGAGTGGATTTTTTCGAGCGGATGCTAGTTCGAGCGGAAGAAGATCCACTTGTGCGAACAACAACCTGTGCGAGTTATATACGAATTATCTTATTATTTCTATATTTGAGCTAACAATTTGCTCAAGCTTTGCCTGAGAGGCAGGGTAAAGCCCCAGTCGGTTCCGGGGAAGCCGCCTATAGCCTTATGTATAGCAAGTCGTATTTAATGGATATTTAGGTTAACAAATAATAAAGTTCAATTTGTTCTGAATGAATATGGTAAGTGAATGCTATTGGGAATAGGAATTTCTTTTTAGCCTGTCATCTCTATCTTAGAGTAAATAAATAAATAAACAAACAAAACATACCGTCATTCATAAAAATAACGATATATTTTAAATTATACTAACTTAGTCAATGTTATCCTTTCCACATATTTAAAAAAACAGTGGGTTTTGAACTTTAGAAGAAAATTGGCAAAAAGTGGCAAAACCGCCCCTGTCTCACACTACTACACTATTCATATGTGCACCTTCTGACACACCTACATAAAAATAATTTAAATTCCTATGGTGATTAACAAGTACACAGTTTTAACTTGTTAGAGGCCATCTTGGTAGTCGGATTTGCAAAGACTGTAATTCAAACATGGAGTAATCATCAAAAATTACCAAAAAAACACCTTTCAGAACCTTAGTAATCAGAGCATTTTTTGCATAAAACAAATACAAGAATAGGGCGACGATAAATTCGCCTTGTTATAGTTCGCACTAAATACATCCGCTCGAACTGGCATCCGCTCGAACTGACATCCGCTCGAATTGACATCCGCTCGAATTGACTGGCATTCCAGTTTTTCGACGTTCCGCCGTCAACCGGCAATAAGGAGGTACAGTACTATAAGTTCAACTTATGTTCTCATTTAAGTAGTACTTGAAACTTGACATCATTAATTCCCACAGTAAATGATTAACCACAAATTCGAAAAAAAATGTTATGGTACCTATCTTCTACCTAGGCCAAACCCTAGCGTAGGGCCTGGCCCAAGCCCTTCTTCAGTATTATTAGCCTAGGCTAGGTCCTAGGCCTAGGCCTAGCCCTAGGCCTAGGTTAGGCCAGTAAAAACTAGTTAAGGCCTAGCCTAGGCTAGATCCCTAGAGGCCTACGCTAGGCCCCTGTTTGGCCTAGCTAAGTAATTATTATAGAAATGGAAGTGGATTTATGTACGTCGCCGTATAACAAATTAGTAAACGATATTTACGTTTATAATAACGCATACGCAGGCATACTTTAATTAACTTGCATTTTTAACACTCAACATTAATAGCGTGGCCTCCAAAGCAGTGGTGATGCCTCCCAAGCCGTGGTGATTCCCCCAAGTTTACCACGGCACTAATTAATTTATATAATTTTGTTTTTTATTTTTTATTAAACGTAATTAAATTTTCTACAACAGCACAGTATGTAGTTTAATCACTGAATAAATTATTAAATCATTGTGTTAACTTTTTAAATAAAAGTGATATTATGAGCTGGAAATGTTATGTTCATTTTACTCAATCATTTGTTGAATGAACACACTTGACCTAAATACAGGGCCTAGGGCTACGCGAGGTTTCCTTGCTAAAACTCAATTTCCACGAAATCAAGACGATATTCTATATTCTTCTAGGCCTACCTGTATTGTTATACGATAGTCAATCTTCACAAATTAAATAACATCTTAATGTTTTCATTGAAACACATTTACCCATGTAGTTGTCACTAACAAAAACAACATCGTTATAGTCTTTAGTCGGGTCGAGCATCGAGCCCCGATCAATCGCGAAGAACATACATATAGCCCTCAAACACTGCTCATCAGACGTCCTTTCTACTATTATATTTTACAACAAAAACCGGAGAAAAGACAGTCCATTATTCAGTTGGTTGGTTGGTTTCCGGACAAACCGGCAATAGACCAAAACGTCAATAAGTCAAAACGGCAATGACCAAAACAGCAAAAAACCAAAACGGCAACACTTTTTGACCAGAACAACAATAGACCAGAACGGCAATAAGTCAAAACGGCAAGACCGAAATGATGCTAAACAATTTATGTCATAAATGTAAAAATGCGAAAAAATAAACTAATTATAAACATGAAAGTGTACTACAATTAAATACGGTAAAAATGAGGCCAAATAGCAGCAGCCGCAATAATATCATTCACAATAATAATAGTAATAATAATAATAATAATAATAATAATAATAATAATAATAATAATTTAATAATAATAATAATAAAAATAGTCATACAAATTCAATATTAAAAAGATGGGGGGGGGAGGAAACAATATAGAAGCAGTAAAACATTCAAACATATAAAACTTTCAAATGCAGACAAAATGAGCCTAAACAATTTATGTCATAAAAGAAAAATGCGAAATAATAATAAACATTAAATGTGGGAAAAAGGAAAAAGTGCTCATGGCAATATTCAATTTGCCTATCGGTGACAAATTCAAAAAGATACAGAAAATTATAACTGCTACTAGTCTTGTTGGCATTGATTTGCTCCTTTGCCATTTTGGTCTCTCCCATTTTGGTACTTGTCATTGCCGTTTTGGTCTGTTGCCATTTTGGTACTTGTCATTGCCTTTTTGGTTCATTGCCGTTTTGGTTATTGCCGTTTTGGTCATTGCCATTTTGGTTTATTGCCATTTTGCTACCGGTTGGTTATATCAGGGAGTTATGTTATGTTCTTCTTTTCTTGTTGTTTTTGGTCTTCCTTAATTGTGGTCACTGTTTGGGAGAAATTGCTGTAATACTAGCCAAGGGCTCAGCAGACAGAGAACTTTCTAGACTTGGCTAAGATTAAGAAGGGAGGCCCCATTATCTAAAAACATTAAATAAGACATTATTATATTTTTTTTCATCAGAATACCAAATGGAAGGTACTTCTCAGTTACCACCTGAAGAAAAGGTAAGTTGTGCAATGGATTGTATGTACAGTACCATGCTAAAATACAGATGAAAATATGAAAGTACTACTGTATAAGATTTGCATCTGCCATCCACTGAAATCCTTTCTAAAAATGTTAATAAATATTTCCAAAAAAATGTAATTAAAAAAAAAAATTACCATATGAGTTTGATTGCTCTTGTATGTAAAAAAAAATGCATGCTGTGAAAAGTACAGTAATGACAAAGCTAAGTATTTAAGAACGTGTTTAAATTATAATTTTTATGATGTAAACCATAAAAACTTTCCTTGTAGATCCAAGTTCCTTTGAGATGCTTCATCTATTAAATCACATTTTAAATTAAAACAATTTTATCATATTACACACATACAGTATACAGTGTGACCATTAATTATTTACAAACAAGTCCTCGTAATCTCGAAAGCCCTGATGAGGGCAGTATACTAGAGGCAGTAGAGCTAAAAAAGATCTATTCAATCAGTCAGCTATTAATCAATCAGCCGAGTGTTTCCTCATGAGGGAAGTACAGCATGAGGGCAGTATAATAGATGCAGTGCTAAAACAGATCTATTAATCAATCAGCCAAGTGTTTCTAGAGCTCCTCATTGCAACTTTTAAGACAAGAAAAATGTTTTTTTTCTTGACCATCTTATACAATAGTTGATTGATATTGATTTTGTTTTTTCATTCCTTTTGCTTGATTAATAGGGTGTGAGGGAATTTCGTCTGGAAAAAGATAATGAACTTCGCTTTGAAGTGGAACATGATGCTGAAGTACAGATGGAGGTGTGTTCAGCTTTGTCCACAAACTATGTAACCAAGTTGTGTAATGTGCCCATATATGGTCATGATAATGTCATATTACACCCAAATATGAGCATATATGAATATTTTGTACATATATATTTTTAAATTTAAATTTTATTGATTAGCCTATTTTACTTGGAATATTTTATGCTCATTTAATTTATGTTCTCATTGGCATCGGAGAGCGACTAGACAGTGATTCAGTTCACTTTTTGGCAATCCTGTCCGGCCAACTGAGTGTTGTTTTTTGCTCTCAGTTATCTTGTGTTTGTCAATTTTAATGTTTTTTGGACGAAATAAATGAAATGAAATCGCATTTATGTGTCACATAAAATTGATAGAAAATAAAACTCAGATAGAAAATAAATCTTCAGGTGAATGTGAACACATTCACCTGAAGAAGTGCACTGTGTGCACGAAAGCTTGTGTACTGTCATAAATAATCTAGTCATAAAAGTACTGAATATCCTGAGTTTTATTTTCTATTATATATTAGACTAGTACGGCTTATCTATTTTTTATAAAATTGATAGTGCGGGCAGAGCTTACTTGGAAAATATTTTTGGTTTTAAGGAAACATGGAAAAGGGTTAAAGGTTAATCAAATTTTTTTTGGATCAGATAAATTATCTACAAAATGTATGATGACATATGTTATTCTTAATAATTATATGAACTGTAATATTTAATATATGCAATTAGCAGTTCTGATTTTAATTTCTGATGGAGTATAGTAGGCTTATATACAGGTAGGTGAAGTGTGGGATAAAATATTGTTCATGTGTTTCAGTGTTGCCTGTTTTTTTCCATCCCTAATTTTAATTGTTCTTGGATGTTTTACAAATTTTATCACATGATAAATTCACTTATAAAGAAATATAAGTAAATTTACAGTTATTCATTACATTTATTTATTTGACTTCAACCTACAAATACAACATACAAATATATAACATTACTTTACTTTGATGTTTTTTATTTTTCCTGTCTTGCTGCAGTTGAAGGAAGGCCTGGCTGAGGTGTTTGGTACAGAACTACTCCGAAACAATGTGTACAGGTTTACCGCTGGAGCCAAAGTAGCCGTGTTTACTTGGCATGGATGTTTAGTACATATATCCTTTGACAACATAGTATTTTTAGTTTAAATACTTTTATTTTTATGAACCTCAAAATCATGTATTTTGTATTTATGATTACAATGAACAAGAGCAACATGTGTATGGTTTTTTATGTCTACTGCCCCCAAGGGGGGCGTAGACACTATGTTATGATGTAGCAATTAAAGATGGCGGAAAACGGTAAATCCGGTTTAGGCATGATGGGTACTACTACCACGAGGTAGGGGGCACTCTAGTGAGAATTGAATAGCCTTCGGAACTCGAACAAAATTGCATACAAAACTGGAACACGCATTATAGAGATGCAGCACGCGTTCACCACGAACACTTTTTACCGCAATTTGAAGGGCGCCCTCTAGAACATGGTAGTACTCTTTGTGATCAACAACATAACGTGGTAACTCCCAAATTTACTCATTTTTAAAGTGTTTTTAGTGTAATATAGTAGTAGGCCTATACAGAATATTGTTACGAAAGAAAATTTTCATGAAAAATCCAGATACACTACTGTACAATAATACACACATCTGCATATTGAAAAACATAAGATAAAATTAAAAAAACAAAAACTCCTGTATAAGGCAGTAGACACACGCTCCCGCTGGGAGTCTATTTTATCATTGTATGAGAACAGTAACAATTATTGAATCCATGAAGCACTTAGTGTTGATTTTACAATGTTTATCTATCCTGCATGATCTCCTTAACTACAAACCACCTCAGGGGAAAGACAGAAGCAGCCTACGTATCTAAGGACACGCCAATGCTTATGTATCTTAACACCCATGCTGCACTTGAACAAATGAGGAACCAGGCAGAACTTGATGGAACAAGAGGTCCTAGAGTGAGTCAAACAGTTTGCTTACACTGTGGAAGTTTTTGCCACAGTTGCTGAAGCTTAGGCTTTTAATAATAAACAAATTGTCTATTGCATTGAGGAGATACTGTAGAGATAATGGCTAGTGTCTCAGAGTGCTTGGATCCCTTCTAGAGGCCCTAGATGGCCTCAGGCTCAAGATGGTAGTTCAAACAATGAATTTCAAATCTTCATGAATATTAATTAGCAAGAAACATTTTTTAAAATTCTAATTTTCAATTTAATGCTAATAACTCAAACACACAATGTATATCTTGAAATGTATGTCAATATTGTGCAAACTGTTCAAGTAAAACATGGACATAGGCTGGGGGGGGGATACTGTACTTTTGTTTTCTGCTTACTGAGTTTATAGCGGGCGTACTTCTACCGCGCTGCGCAGCGCTGCACTGGGTAATAAAAAGAATATACAACCGTTAGTTGGCGTCCTACACAGGCATGACGTTTTTACGAACGGGACTTTGCTCTCTTGTTCTATTTATACTCTTTGGTTGCAGGTCATGATTGTTGGGCCTCAAGATGTTGGCAAGAGTACTGTTTGCAAGCTGTTGCTTAACTACGCCATTAGAGTTGGTAGGCAGCCCACTTACGTAGAACTTGACGTTGGACAGGTGAGTAGTATTGTCATTGGATTGAGAGATTTTCAAACTATAAAAGCAAAAAATCAAAATATGATAGGCTGTTATGCAATCAGTCAATCAATCACCCCTTCTCTTATAGTGCAAATTTCCCTATAAAGAGGCACCAATATTAATTCACTTTATAGACAGAATATACTACATCGAATATTGTAAATTACATTAATAATAATAATAATAATAATGATGATAATAACTAAGAGCTCGCTTACCCTGTAATATGTGAACGTCATGATTAGTTTCAATAAAAAAAATAACAATATGACCAATAAAAGATAATAGTATGTTATCTCACTCAGTTATTTTCTTTGTGTAATGTCAGTGATGCAGTGATAAAATCATGTTTTATGATTTACAAAGCATGCTTCATGGACTTTACAACTGGCGTTAAGTTCAGGTACAGGTTTTTATAGCAGTTTCATATCATTTTTCATAACATAAAAATATTTAGAAACCACTAAAATGAGATGAAACAGCATTGGTCAGGGGCAGCTAAAGCAAGTTTTTTCTGCATTTAGAAACCGAAAACGGACTGTGCTTGACGAAAGTTGACTGTGTTAACCGATTGTGCTTGAAAAGTTTGAAAGTTGCCATTTTGGCATTCCATGTAAGACTGGATTTTGTTTTCCAGGGGACTATATCAGTGCCTGGCACGGTTGGTGCACTTCTTGTTGAACGGCCATCTGATGTTGAAGAGGGCTTCCCACTGGCGGCACCTTTAGTCTATCACTTTGGAGTAACAACACCGGGAGCTAACCTCAAACTATATAACCTCCTCACATCGCAAATTGCCGAGATGCTGAACATGCGATGCAAGGTCAATCCTATAGGTAAGATAGTCTTCTTCATGAATGTGGCTACATCAAGGTCAGTCAGAGATTAATAATGTCGTGTAGTGCTGTTTTTAAAGTTTGACTCTTGATTGTGAGGTGTAGAAGGTGAAGGATTTGGAATGACCTAAATTACATGCATGACTATGAATACTCCCCAAAAGCAGTGAGGTTGCACATTGTGTATGATTGATTCTATATCCAAAGACCAGGGTAGAAAGGCACCTTGAGCATTTCTGCAATAGATATTCGTGCAGGGATGTAGTTATGTTGGGCGGGGCCACCCAGCCTTGAAGTTTTCCACCCAGTCTAAAACTAATTTCATGGCCTCCTTCCCACCTTTATTAACCCCCTTGTTCATCCTTAAAAAAGTCCACTCTTACTGTTTAGTTTTCCAATGTTTTCACCCACCCACCCTTAGCTGTCTACTATCCACCTGTAGTTTTCTACAGCTACAAGTGTGCTATAGTAAATCATTTTGTGTCAAATTAGAGCAAAATATATGAATTTGAATTGAACTGAAAACTCTTTTTATGGTTCTAAATTTATTTCTTTGGCTTTTTATTATACATAATGAAAATGTTTGGTTAAACCTTTAGCTTCTGTAAGTGGATGTATAATCAACACGTGTGGATGGGTAAAAGGTGATGGGTATAAGTGCATTACACACGCAGCACAAGCCTTTGAAGGTATGTAGTCTAAAGTCAATCAAATCCATAAATTGAATTTTGTATTACCTTTAGGGGTCATTCGCAATTTTTTCAAGTGTACAGACAGTACAGCATGCTAGGGGGTAGATGAATTTGTACACTTTTTGAAAGTTCGTGGTGAGCTTTACAAAACATGCGTTCGCAATGGTATGACATATGGCAGTGAAACTCAGCCTATCAAAGTTGAGGATGCCCAAAGATTTTACAGAAATGAAATGTCAATGATCCGTTGGATGTGTGGCATGACCTTAAAGGAAAGAACGTCTAGTGAGAAGCAAAGAAGAATTAGTGGTATAACCCTAATTCTGGATGTGATATGGCAAAGGCATGGACGTTGGTTTGGTCAAGCAGAAAGGAGAGATGAAGACAACTGGCTGAGGAGGGTCCAACATCTTGTGGTTAATGGTAACAGTGGGCTCACATGGTTAGAGATGACCTTCCTGCAAAGGGATTGAATGAAGAGCTTGCACAGAATCGTGCAGAATGGAAAGCTGCCATTACAAGTACAGTCTAACCCATTCTTGCATGGAATAATAGATTATAAATCGATGATGATGGTGATGATGATCTGTTGATTACATATGCATAAAATTGTTGATTCAAAATAATATTTGACCAATTGTAACGCAACTATGAATATTACGCAACTTTTTATAAACCAAGTACAGTACTTTCGTTAACTTCACAAAAAAAATTGAGAATGGTTTTGCAAAATCAACATTTTTATGTACACTTTCAGAAGGGGAGGGAAGGGGGTAATGAAAAGAGTTAATAATTGTGAACGACCTCTTATAAATGTATTGTATTACTGCATTAGGGTAATCAAAGCAAATATACAGTATTGCATTACCTCTAATAGTGCACTGCATATAATTGATAGGAAGGTAATCAAATCAAAGCAAATTATTTTTCTATTAACAAATACTAATGCATTGTACATAGTACTGTTGGAAGTCAACCAAATTAAATGTGTATTTAATAATGTATTATGCTTAGCATATAGTAAGAAAAATTTATTAACCTACATTGTGGTTTAGTTTTGCAATCACATTTAAACTTCCCAAAAATTGTTAATTTTAAAGTCTAAACTACCTTTCCACTTCACTCTCTTTTTCAATAAGTTATGATCTTTTTTATTATTACTTAATACTATGTTTGTATTTAGTTGATGTAATTGTAGTTTTGGACCAGGAGAGATTGTACAATGAACTAGTAAGAGATATGCCATCATTTGTAAAAGTAGTCCTTCAACCTAAATCTGGAGGGGTAAGTCAAATATATACCTTTGCCAATGTATGACATAATGAAGAAATATGCATATATAAATATGTAGAGAATCCTAATGAATTAGAATAGAAGGCTTATAGATATACTGTCATTTATACAATACATACAGTACAGCATTTCTATAGCTATTTTAAGGTCAGGCTCCGGTGAAAATAATCTGTACCGCATTTTCTGAATTTGTATAGTGCCTGTTATAAAAATATTTTAAGTTTTAAGGAGGGTCTTGAACGCATCCGTATCAGGAGTGGCAAAAGAAAGAGAATGTTAGGCCAGGGAGTGACTTGAAGTTAAAACTTTTAGTAATCAATATCTACCAGGCTGTAAGTTTTTAGTAATCAATATTTTTATTTACCAGGCTGTAGACAGGTCGCAAACATTCCGAAGAACAACCAGAGATGATAAAGTTAGAGAATATTTTTATGGATTCCGAAATTGTTTCTATCCTCACTCATTCGATGTAGCATTCCATTCTGTTGAAATTTATAAAATAGGAGGTATAGTACATAATCATTATGACTCTTTTGAAAGTATTTTTTTCTGTAAATTTGCTGGCAACTTATAATAAAACTGTTTTGTTCTTTAGCTCCTGCTGTACCAAATTCTTGTCTTCCAATTGGGATGACCCCAGAAGATAACCAGACCAAACTTGTACCTGTTCAGCCAAGTATGTACATTTAAGAATTTTAAGTAATGAAATAACTGTAAAATCATAAGATTTGTGTAAGAATAAACAAGCCTATACACACCTGAAGCATGGATCTGTTTTCATGCGCAAATGGTACGACCGAGTGTGAACATTCAGGAAGGTTTAAATTTATTTGCCGCGGGGGCTTAAGATGGTTCAAGCCCGTCGGGCAATTGGGCCAAAAAAAATTGAAAAGTTAAAAAAATTGGTCTACACCAAGCCAAGCTTTCACAGTCGTAGAGTGCCATTTCCGGGCATACAAGCACAAGCTCCTTCCCCCAAAAAATGTGTCCTAGAGCCCCCACTTGGGGAAGTCCTTATAATATTTACTCTCATGTGTATAATCTGTATCCACATCATTTGACAGCTTGTTAAGTTCAATATTGAAAAAACAATGCACTATAAATTTATTTTGAGTATTTTTGTTTGCAGGTCAAAATTTAGTGCATCACATTCTTAGCTTAAGCTCAGCAAAGACACGGGAAGATGACCTGGTCACTGCCAATGTAGTGGGGTTTATTTGCATGTAAGTATTTTAGCTATTAACATTATAGGAATAAAATCATTGAAGTACATACAATTCTCTTCTGTATGTGTGTGCATGGAAACATTGAGAGTAGATCTTTTGTTTTAAAGAGCATTATGGTTAAACTTATCTTTTACCAGGCAAACTTAAAACAATTTGTTGATGTATTTTCTTTTTAGAACAAATGTTGACATGGAAAGGGGATCATTCACTGTTCTGTCACCTGCACCTAGACCTTTACCTCAGCGGTACTTGTTGCTTAGTGATGTCCGATTCATGGATATTAAATGAAGTATTAGATTAGTTTTTTTTTAAAGTGGGAAATTGAAGCAACAAGGGAGTAATTTTTCTACTGGCTAGCGATGGCCACACATTACATGAAAGTTCTGGTAAATGAAATGACTAGAATAACTCAATCTTTACTAGAACCACACAAGATTATACAGTTTTCTTATGTTTGTAAACCTAATTTAAGTGTATTTTAAGTGTATTTTAAGTAATAAAACAAAAAACTAAAAAACAATTATTACGGAGTTGTATGTGAAATTTATTTATGTGTCACAGTTCACAAAATGTCATATTGACTTGATTTTAAACATGATCATGTTAGCTTTTTTTAATTAATAATTATGGTTTATTCATTATTCTGTATGGTCTTTGGAACGTAATAATTTTCCCCAATGTATGATCCTTCTTTTGAATTCACCAATTCCATCTTTGTTTAACTGCTTCTTGTGCGGTCTGTACGAATGTGCATTTGTAGGTCGTCCAGCAATGACGTGGTTATTTGAAGCCGGTTTCTCGGTTTCTTGTTCATACGACGGGCGTCCATAACTTGGCCGTGAACCAGCATTGCTTGGGTAACCATTCACAGCATTCTCTGGTGGTGGTGGTGGTGGCGGCCTTGTTGTAGGTGGCGGGACGTAATGGACAGGTGCAGGTTCATAATAGTGCTCATGGTTTCTAAGGTCCGTTATTTCTGTTTGGAGAATTCCAAGCCCAACCAGTATGTCAGATACTGAAAAGTAATTGAATGAGTGTGAATATTAAGTTTTATTTGTGCATGCATTACCATGAATGAGTGGATAATACTTCATTGTCTCATTAACCAATTATATATATATATATATGAATTATACTTGCATTTCGATGCTAAACTTATTATTCTGGATATACAGTAAATTGGATCCATAGGTGAATTCAAGGGGGCAGGGAGGGTCAGCCAGCGAAGGCCCCTAAATTTAATTTCATATTTCCTCTACCGCAGCTCCAACCATGCTGGGGCTGATGTTGGTGGACCTTCTATGTGTTGAATTCCCGGATCCGTCATTGGGATCAGCCGTATTATTCAGAGAAGAGTAATTCATTAGTTGTTTTGGAATTAAGATGTAAATGGAGAGTATGTACATGTTCTTGACTCCTGAATTAAAACTTTTCGTAGTATTAATCAAACGTAACTAAGAAATCCAGGATTACTTGCATGTTCCACGAAGTTTACCCTCTCATTAATACTTTTTATAAACCAGTATGTTATATTTTATGTATAACTAACTTGTGAGAAGTAAAACGTATGCAAACCAGCGTAATTGGTAGTTGAGAACGTATTTAATTCTTTTCCATATATCTAATTGAAAGTATGGGGCTTTCTTTATCTTAGTTTTATTTTTTTTAAATTTTTATATACCTACGTATTTGTGACGTCATTACCTGTCTTATCCAACCAATCAAAACGGCTTTCAAATGAAGCAAATTGCCTCTTAACTTCCTCTAAATCCTCTTCCAATTCATTTGTGTTGATTTCTTCGATCTCCTTAGTTTTAACAGCAGGCTCTGCGCATACTTTACCGCAGGTGTTGCTACAGCATTTTTCCAGGTGTGGACAATCAGAATCTGATAGACACAAGTCGGAACACTGATGTGCACCGTAGGGGGCGCTTAATGCTGGACAGTCGCCTTCTTTAACTGAAATAAACCACTCGCACATATTATATCCGCAAAATATATCAAATATTTGGCTAATTGACTATCTATATTATTCTAACTGAACATGCCCTCAAGTAACATGTGTTTTCGTGAGAGTTAGAAATCTCCTTAGTAAAAACCGCATCTAGATTTGTCATCTTTTGTCCTCTAATGTGCTATAAATTGTTAAATAGATGAATTTGGAACTGAACGGGTTATCAATCACGAGCTAAATTGCTATGTGCCAGTGAGTGTTAATAATAACATTACATACTTATAAGTTTTGGTGGGAAAATAGGATGAACGCATTCTTTGCCACATCCGTTGAAGCAACACTTCTTGCTGTGTTGACAGTCGTTATCCGAATCGCATCCATAGATACAAAGTCCTATGGTCCCAGCAGGCACGTTCGGACATTCACCAACAATTGGTTCTGAAGCCGAATTAAATTAAAAAGTATATTAATATTTTCTAAAATTTGATTCTATCTACAGTACAACATCATACCAACAAAACATCTTTCACCGAGTTTTCAAAAATTACAATTCATAAATGCAAAGCTCCCCTCTTGCATATATATTATAATATATATATGTATATAATATTTTTCTTTTATTAATTTGCAGATCATTCAGACACTGTTTTCAGTCTGTCTTCCTATATTGTACGATAATAATCAAAATATTTGTATTGAATTTCATTGCTTAATAAGCTCAATTGCAATGACTATTTTTTTTCCTGTTATAAATGTTATTCATTCTAAATGTGAACTGTAAATATGCTATAACTCTTTAAACTTATTTTAATACATTTTTCCGGTTTTATACAATTAAATTTTTAACTTAATTTTGTAATTGTCATCATTGTTTACGAGACGCAATATAGATAAAGGAAGAGATAACGTTTACCTGGAGTACACACCTCCGCAGACTCATCACTACCATCTTGACAATCTCTATACGAATTACACAGATACCGGTTTGCTATACAATCGCCAGAAAGACACTGAAAATAGATTGAGACACCTTTTCAGTACGGTATTGGGAAAGTTATTTTATAATTGATGTGGTAATGTGCAATTGCTGTCTAAGTTGTCTTCTACAGCTTATCCAAGTCACTCGAACCATGGAGGTTTAACCAATCTTATCACATCTGCTGAAGACAGCCCGCTTACAATTATAACGACAGAAATATAGACATATTCAAACAGTTAGGCTATTTATAACGGTACTATTCGGTAGAGTTTTAATTTGTGCCGAATCCATTTTAATTAACAAAACAGACGTTCTTACTTTGAATTCATCTTCCTTGCATTCACAATCTCGTTCGTCGGCAGAATTAATACAGTCGTTGACGCCATCACACTGGGCAAACGACGGCAGACACGTACCGTCCGGACACAAGAAATTTTCTGGAGGGCCACACGTGAAAGGGCAGCCTTCTTCATCATCTCCATTTGGACATTGTGGAATACCATCACAAGCCTGACTAACAGGCAAGCACACACGATTCGGTACATTACAATTGAATTCCAACTCCGCGCATTCACAGAACGCTTCGTCGTCGGAGCAGTGCGTGGTTCCGTCGCAGACGAGCGACAGGGCGATGCAGGTACCGTCGCTACACTCGAACTGTTCCTTCGTACATCCACAGTTAGCCTCGTCGTCACCATTAGGGCAGTCCTTAAGAAGTCCATCGCAAAGAAAAGAGATTGGAATGCATTTGCCGTTTCCATTACATCGGTATTCGTTTGAGTCGCATGCCTCACAGTTGCCCTCGTCTTCGCCACCATACCCACAATCTTTCTTTCCGTCGCAAATCTGCAAAATAACGGTCAAATGCCGATCGAAATACATCTCATATCTATTTACCCCTCTCTATTTACATAAATCCAAATAGCATAGCAATGAATTTAGAGTAATGAATATGAATGATTAGCCCAATGTTCATTATTTTTATGTCGGTTGACCTGCTTCTTTCCAATGTCGTAAAGTCACCAATTTAAACACTACCAAATATACCAAATTATTTGAGTCTAATTTTACCAACCTTGTCGTGAGGAATACAAAGACCATTCTCGCACTTAAACTCGCCATTACCGCACGCGCACCACTGATGTTCGTCCTCCCCATCATAACAGTCTGCGTAACCATCGCACACCGCGTGCTCGGGAATACACACATTATCACTGCATTTGAACTGCTCAGTGGTACAGGTATTACAGCCGACCTCATCGTCAGAGTGGTAACAGTCAAAGCTGCCATCACACCTCCATTTCCCTTCGAGGCATGCGCCACCCTAGTAATTCAAATCAAACTTGTTACATAATGTACAACTTTCCAGTATTACTATATTTGAGGTATTTACTGCATATTCAAACCATAAACAAATATCATACAACAGCAGTCAAAAGATTTACTGAAAAATTCATATTTACAAGAAAATTACTGAAATAAATTCTTACATTGAATCAATGTCGATAAATTGTTAAAAAATAATTCATTACCAATATTATTCTATACAGATCAATTTGTCGTAGGTTTCAGAAAGTAGTGATCAATCTTGTTGAACAAATTCTTAAGGATAAACTGTGATTAAAGTTGACTGTAGAAAACTAATGCTACAAAATATTGCTTACTCACTTCATGCTATTACGAACAAAGCCTACTTTAACTCAGCGCGCCACCCAGTCTTCGTGCAAGAGCTATATTAGGTATAGTTTTGTAACTTTCTTAAAATGCTTCACATTAATTTGAAATACTTTATACTAAGTAGCAGAGGTCCTCGCACCATGGGCATTCAGAAACGTGTAGAAATACATCTAACTCAGATTGTTTCAGATTTATCAACTTACTGTAATATTAAAGAAGCTCTACTTTGGGAAAATCCATCCATTAAACCAAAGGAAATCTTAAGCTCTGTCCACTGTTGTCTGCCCGTATATAGTCACGATGTGTCTATATATGGTCATGATGTGATGTCATCATGATCATTATTTTATGCATGTCACATATTTTTGTCAAAATGTTATAGTGTGGAAAGGGCTTAATAATACATGTATTACATGTTATGCGGAAACGGAGACGAACCGATTGGTTCAGACATATATATATATATATATATATATATATATATACATATACATACATATATATACATA
>NW_022758691.1:262663-268002 GCF_011630105.1 Anneissia japonica
TTGGGTGGGTACCTGACATTTTTAATAATAGAAATGAATGTCACTTTTTTAGTAACAAGTATTGGTGACGTAGGTTTTATTCATGTAGGACGTATCACTCACCCCTCCACCGATGCAATCTGGTGTTCCGTCACAGACGTAATGTTCTGGTAGGCACAAGTTATTCTCACAGAGAAATCCATCACAGTAATCGCGCTCATTTTGCACTGAAATTAGGTAACAAAATTGAATGTCAGATTTGCTATTATTCTCACTGAATATATTTGTGGATTCGGATATCGTAGAATTTTGATTTTTTTTTTCTTCTTGTATTCCTACGCAGTAATTAATAATTTCAACTCAGTTGTTAGATGTCAGTAGAAGTATAGATTTACCATCAACTACAATTATGTACAGTTTGCCTATTATTCTCACTGAATATATTTGTAGATTCGGATATCGTAGAATTTTTTTTCTTGTAGGCCTACGTAGTGATTAATAATTTCAACTCAGTTAAATATCAGTAACTACTCATACAATTAGTGCAATCTGCCTATCATCCACTAAATTTATATATTTGTAGATTCGGATATCGTTGACTTTCAAAATATTTGTTTTTCTTATAGGCCTACGCAGTGATTTAAAATTTTATCTCAGTTGTTAGATATCCGTAAATACTCATCAACTACAATTATGTAAAATTTGCCTATTATTCTCACTGGATATATTTGTAGATTCGGATATCGTAGAATTTCAAAATATTTGTTTTCTTGTAGCCCTACGCAGTGATTAACAATTTCAACCAAGCTGTTGGATGTCAGTAACTATTCATCAACTACAATTATGTACCGTACTGTATACATGCACTTCATTTTGTATCCGTAGTGTTTGATGACATTCCCGATGTTGGAGCACATGTCTAATTGCACAAGAATATGCTACATTATATTCCTAGAAGTGTATACCCTATAGTTTGTAGGATTATAGGTACTAAGTACTTTTTGGTTACCTTGTTGGAGGTATTTTAAGCAAGGGGTTTCATACCAACATTAAACTCACCTTTTTGGCTCCCTTCTTTTTGTTTAATTTTAGCCGATTCTTGGATTATGCGTTTCTTTGAATGCTGAAAAACATAACGCTTGTTTTGAAATACGTTTAATACTCTTTACATGTATGTTACAGTAACGTTAAAAACGTCGACGACTTGTTATAATAGTAATATGTATTATTTTTGTTACCACGTTCTATAACAGTATTTGCGTACGTTTACGCATCAATTTAAGGATATTCGTTGTAACAAGTTTGGAAATCTGCGTCTGATTAGAAGTAAATAACTTAATAGGTTCTTTCAAGAGCACTTCATTTTTATTGAATTGTTTCCCAAATGTTATCGTAACCAGTCGACCTATTTCTTTAAGCATACACACAGCTAACATCGTATCTAAACACAATGACAAGATTCACCACAGATATGTAATAAACTTTAGACATCGATGTATGCACGTAGCTAAGAAGAAATAAACGTGAATATGCGATCTTACCCTCAGTTTTTCAACAAAACTCTCAGATGCGTATACCAGACTCAATAAAAGAACCAAAATAAAAATCCAATTATTGCTCTTGGAAGCTGCGGCCATAACTGTGTGCTTGGTATGCGTGCGGTGCAAATGGACATCGATAACTCCAAGGAATGACCTTGCTTAGTCCGCTGTATAACCAAACGATATTTCTGAATATTTTGGTTAATTTGAATTTTACTAATTCCAGCTGATTTGAGGGTGTATTTTGTAAACCATGTTGATGTAAATAGCCGTGTTGAAGGTTTAAAACGAAAGATCATATTAATATTGAAATGTTTGCTTCAGCTAGTACAGATCTAATATGTTTGTAATTTTATCAAATAAAACAGAATATGTTTAAAAAATGTTACAAATATACGAAATCATGACATGTATTTATTGGATTCGATTTCTTAGTTGTTACACTGACTGAACTTAACAATTCCCCTGAATGTAATTACGGCCTATATACAATGTATTAATTTATATTTACATTCCACTCATACTATATAATAAAATCAGGACAACATATGTTGAAAACCAAAATTTAGCAACCTTCAATATGTACAAGCTGGTCCTATTTAGTGCTAGTGTTGATTTACTGTACACATTATGCAAATAATATATTTGCATATTCAGTGAGGTAAATATTCGATAGGTGCGGCTGTGTAGAGCGTGAAATGAACGACGATTTCTTAAAGGAATTGAACACAAAATGTTTTCAAAATGTATAGTTTTACTAATCGTTGCAGCCAGTTCAGTTAGAACTACAAAACCAGAGGTAAGATTAGCCTAGACAGATCATCAGGGAACTTTTTTTTTTTTCAAATCAATCACTTAGTCAAATGTTACTCCTGTCGATGGAAGAATAATTATCAATGTTAGTATTAAATTGTCTTGTAATTAATAGATTAAGCATATCAGACGGTTTCTGAACGAAGAGGCTACATTGAAACTTGTGCACTCTCTTGTTACATCTAGAACTGTCTCTTATACAAATCAGGACAACATATGTTGAAAACCAAAATTTAGCAACCTTCAATATGTACAAGCTGGTCCTATTTAGTGCTAGTGTTGATTTACTGTACACATTATGCAAATAATATATTTGCATATTCAGTGAGGTAAATATTCGATAGGTGCGGCTGTGTAGAGCGTGAAATGAACGACGATTTCTTAAAGGAATTGAACACAAAATGTTTTCAAAATGTATAGTTTTACTAATCGTTGCAGCCAGTTCAGTTAGAACTACAAAACCAGAGGTAAGATTAGCCTAGACAGATCATCAGGGAACTTTTTTTTTTTTCAAATCAATCACTTAGTCAAATGTTACTCCTGTCGATGGAAGAATAATTATCAATGTTAGTATTAAATTGTCTTGTAATTAATAGATTAAGCATATCAGACGGTTTCTGAACGAAGAGGCTACATTGAAACTTGTGCACTCTCTTGTTACATCTAGAATCGACTACTGTAATGGAATCTTGTGTGGACTACCAAATGCATCGATCAAGCGAATTCAACTTCAATTAAATACTGCCGCACGTCTCGTCAAACAAATACCGAAAACTCAACACATCACCCCCACATTCAAAACAATTCACTGGCTTCAAGTAACAGCGCATAACATTTAAGATCCTTGTTCATACATTTAAATGCCTCCACAACTCACCACGTTCGTACCTGACTAATCTTATTCATCTCCGGTCATCAACATGTTATCGAAGTCTTCGTTCCACCACATGTCCATACCTTATCTACCCCTTTAATTCGTTCTAAATATGGAGAGAGGTCCTTTCAAACTGCTTCTCCAAAGCTATGGAATGCACTCCCTATTGAAATCCGAGAGTCTCCTTCTGTATCCATTTTTAAGGAGAGACTCAAGACCTGCCTTTATCAAACTTTAAATTTTTCCATTTCTGCTGTTTACCGTTTTTGTTTACTTCCATCGTTTAGTTTTTCTAGGATAGGCTAGACGTCAACATCACTTGAGCATCTGTGAGTTATGATCCTGCAAACCACTGCTTGACAGTGGTCTCAAATTGCAGGAAAACGGTGCGGTGATGTTGTTTCCCCTGCGATAGTCTGTTTCTGATGTTTTCTTTTAAGATCGCTTGGTTAGACTTCAGGATTTAGTTTTTGGTTTGTTTCTTTTTTGTTTTTTGTATAGATCGGACCATGTAGTATGCGTTTTACAAGTCCCAAACCATTACCATTTGAATGAGAATGTGGCTTTACAGAGATTAGCATTATTATTCAGTGAACTGATATTCAAATAGGCGAATAATGTTTGAAGTCATGCAAAGTCGGCAACTCAATCCACAACTTAGGTAGAAAACGTAGAATGCAAGGAAAGATTACTATGTAGGCTTAAATAAAATTCCAAACTGCAGATGAGGAAAATGTATATCACTGGACCCTATACCCTACAAATCCCAGCTTCATAAAATGTTTCTCTGCTCACATCGTTGACGCTAAATGAAATTAGAACACGTTAGACTACTGTATAGAACTATATGAAACACAACTGATAATCTGCTGTATTATAACTATTCCAGCTAACAAAACAAGTCGAGGATGAAATACTCGGCAAATCTGGGGAAAAACCTCAGCAACATGCAGAAAAAAAATCAGGTAAGGAACGTCTTCATGTTTCAGTGCCAAATGTCGAAGTAATACCGTATATAGTGAAAAATGGGATTGATCTTGTACAGTAAATCAACCCTCAAGACCCCAACAAATCATGATACAAATATCCCAACCCTGTTTTGCTTTTAGTCCTTCTTATTACCAAAACACGTTTTTTTGGGGTTTTTTGGGTTTTTTTCCCCCTTTTTTATTCTTTTCCATTTTCACCATTATGCTAACCCTAACAGCTTTTATTTTGGTTTAATAAATAAATTTCATTTAATTTAATGAGATTTCAATATATTCCGATCAGGTTGAATTAATCTTTATCTTGATTTTTATTGTAGCTGTCGCCTGCACAAATCACCCTTGATTAGGCTGTTGACCGTATGAAGTAGCAAGTGCTCCGCTAGTGGATTTGCTTTACATTTGTTTTTTTCATTTAGCTAGCATGTGTTTTTCCTTCTTTTTATTATGACCTTTTTCGCATGGAGCCAAATAAATCTTAAAGTATTAACAATAAAATTTAAGTTGATTAGGTTAAGACGGCCCTCTTCATGACTTATACTTTACTTGAGAGTAGGGACATTAGCATAATCATATCTGGCATTTAATTTCATCATGAAATTTTCATTTCAGCCTATCTGTTCCATGACTGCCTTGATAGGTTTCGGTGTCACGATGGGACCTGTATACTTCAACAATTTGTGTGTGATGGTGTTTTTGGAGACTGCTTAAATAATGAGGTGAAATTATTGTTTTTATGTATATTTAGAATGTATATATTATGTGGAAATTGTGGAAATACGTTATGTCTAATCGTATAAATGTATATATATATATACATATATACACATATATATACATATAAATATACATACATATGTACATACATACATATATATACATAGGCCTATACACACATACATACACATACATATACACCCATATATATATATATACATATATACATACATATATATAATAATAATTATGCATATATATTATAATTATATATTATAATTTTATATTGTATATACTATAATAATATAATATATAATTATGCATATATATTATAATTATATATTATATTATTATAATATAATATATATAATTAATTATAATATATAATAATTGTAATATATATATAATTAATTATAATAATAATTAATA
>NW_022758691.1:268037-274002 GCF_011630105.1 Anneissia japonica
ATATTCAATAATAGTAACAATGAAAATTTTTAATGTTCATTCGTTTGGTAGGATGAAATGAATTGCAATAAACATAAATGCACGGTCAACGAGTTTAAATGTAACAATGGTAAATGCATTCCCTCCCATTGGCACTGTGATGCCATTTTTGATTGCGATGACCACGAGGACGAAGGTGGTAATTGCAAGTATTTGGCATGCGAAGAAGATGAATTCCAATGTTTAGTCGGTAAGCATATGATTATACGTTTTTTATATTATAAGTATATTTATTATTATTGTTGTAAGTTTATCATTGGGTCTTTGCAAACTACTTTATTTGTACTTTAGGTACGTGTATCCCCGGTAGGTGGCGCTGTGATGGTGAATACGATTGTAATACTTTTGAAGATGAAGAAGATTGTGAGTTCTGCAGGTCGGATGAATTTAGATGTGATTCGGGAGTATGCCTATCGAATGTAAATGGATAAGTCCAACTTTTATATAGGCCTTGTCGCATTTTGTTAGCTGGAACGGCTCATGGTTTAAAATATATTGTATACTAGCCGAGAGATTTAATGATTCTAGTTGTAAATTTAAACAATTGCAATTATTAATTGTTGGTACGTTTGTTATCAGTAAAAGTTTCATTTAAGAGTTTGCAGAGGAATCTGCAAAAAGGCTCGATGTAAGTTGAAGACATCTGGCCATTAATTGCTATTCGATTGAATAATTTTATAATTTTTTAAATACATTATATTTTTTAATGTCATTAAATTTAGGAGATAGAGTAGGACTTAGGCAAACAATGACCTAATGGTAAACTTGAAAAAAAAAAGTTCATTCGCATTCAAAAGTAACTCACCGATTACAGAAGGGACGATGGTTTATAAACCAAGTCTTCTTGTAAGAGGTTTAGGGAGTGGAGTTGCTGTCACAGGAATTGAACCCAGGACCCTTGGATTAGCCATTATGCTATTCACCTCCACTCTTTTCTAAACCTTTTTAACAAAACCTTTAATATATAAACCACATGTGTACCAACTACAACTTTATACCAAAATATTAAATCTTAAAAAGATAATTCACGATTATAAATTATTTTTTCAGACTTTGGTGTGTAATCATAACAATGACTGCGAACATGGAGAAGATGAACATTTGTGTATGGGATACAATCAAGTATGCTTCGGACAATATATGTGCGACTACGGCACTTGTTTTCCACTGGACGTCTTGTGTGATGGCATCAAACAGTGTATAGACGGCCAGGACGAATCAAACTGTTTGGCGTGCTCATCTACGCAGTTCAAATGCTGGGATGATAAATGCATTGATCATTACCGTTTATGTGACGGATACGGAGACTGTTCAGAGGGAGAGGATGAGCATCATTGTGTGGACAAATGTCACGACGGATTCTTGTGTGACGATGGCTCCTGTATATCAGCATCAGACGTATGTGATACAACACCTGATTGTTTCTATGGTGAAGACGAACGGTCCTGTGGGTGCTACGATTATGAGTTTGAGTGTAACGACGGTTCGTGTATTGGCAGAAGGTTAAAATGTAATGGTTACGTTGACTGTGCCGACGGTTCGGACGAAGAGGAGTGCGTGTCTAGCTGCGGCGAAAGGATGACTTGCCGTGATGGTCAATGCGTTTCTTTTGCGTTTAAATGTGACGGAATTTTTGATTGCAGTGAAGGGGAAGACGAATTGGGATGTGAGACCGTTGCCTGCACCGAAGACAGTTTTATTTGTATTAACGAACTGTGTATTGAGCAATCAGAGGTGTGTGACGGAATTGTTGACTGCCCTGAGGAAGAAGATGAAGAAAACTGTTTATTTGCACCTCATTTATATTGTTGTGAAAGTGGAGCTTGCATATTCAAGGGTGAGTTGTGAAAGATTTGTTTATAGTCACTAATCTCTGAAAGGGAATGCCATTCCGCTGAATAGTCTGCTGAATTTTCGCCTCGGCCGCTCTGCCTATTTTCGTTGTAAAATCTCTCCATCTTCTTTTGTCTGATGCTATAGATGTTGAGGATTTCCTGTAGATCCGTTGTGCTTAAGGTCTCTCTTTAGCGTAATTGGTAGAGTATACACAATGGCCTCCCTCTAAACTTAATAGCCGAGCTGCCTCTAAACTTCGTTAGTTTTTAAAATACAGGTCGATTTCTGCAACAGGAAATTCATATTGAATTCATTTCTTTTGTTTTTTAAATTGGTATCTTTATCAAAGTTTTTTTTTTTACTAACCGAGACAAAAACTTCACTTTCTGTAAGACTCAGTACTATGTAAGCCTACTTTGTATTGCATTGTGCTTTCTAAACCTTATATTTGTGCAACATTTACTTTCTACCTAGATGAAGTTTGTGACGGATATGTGCATTGTGAACATGGTGATGATGAGCGGGGTTGTACCCCCAATTGTATCGATCGATTTCAGGTATAAACAAAATACAATGAACTTTATATGTTACATAAATGACAGCAAGTTTCTTAAATTTTACTTTAAATTTATATGAAGTGTCAAGATAAAGTTCTGTTGGCCTTTAAACCCCTTCATGATATTGTAATTGGAACTAAAATGCAAATATGGTCACATAAGCCTACCCCGTTTTCTGGTTAGCAGCCATATTTGCATATGTGGCGAGATAGAACATGAATACAGATCAATTTTACGTCTGCATGAATTGGTTCCTTTTTTAACCTGTGTCTTTTCGTCGAGGAATATCAACCGGTAGGTCTCTATGGTAGGTTGCAATGTTTCCTACTTTTAATACCAGCCAAGTAAAGTCTCTGGAATGTGATTAAGAGTGGATTTGTTTTTAAACACATGCCCAGTGTTCCGATGGTCAGTGCATAGAACTTGATCAGGTATGTGATGGTCACGTGGACTGTATTGATGGTAAAGATGAGACGGTTTGTGGCTTCAAAGGCAAGTGCGGAGATAAAGTGTTTTGGTGTTCTGATGGAAACTGTATTCCTAAGGTAAGAAAAAAAAATTAAAATAGGTTCGTGTTTAATGTTCATAATTACGTCATTTTCGAAGTAATTATAAATGCCCTGTATCACATTGTAGGCCTATAGTTATCGAAAAAAATTATATAGAAATTAGTGAGCAAATCTCATAAGCTTATATTTGTAAACTGACATATTGGTGTAGGACGGGATCCAGCATTTTGAAATCAGTGTGCAGGAAACCTATTTTAGTAATGATAATTGGAAGTCTTGTGTAATTAATACGTTGTTGTGTCCTCAGTGTCACGCCCTTCCCCCAGGATTTGCCTCTGTGTCCTCTAATCAATATGCATCGGTGCCTATTTCATGTAGGTGTATGTATATTTGCATATTATAGGAGCGTGTGGTGCAGCGTGTAAGGTGTTGGACTGATGGGAGGAGGTTGCACTTTGTGCTGGGGTTGATTATGTTTTCGATGACCAGGGGTAATAATAACAACATCGCCAGCGTCTTGTATCCCTTGCCAAAAAGCGTGTTATAAATCTCTATATTGTTATTATAACATTATGTAGAGTAGGCCTTTGTTTGACGGGATGCATAATATGGTTAAAAGTTTGCACTGTTCGTTTTTTATTAACCAATTCAGGAGTACCATTGTGACGGAGCATTTCCCGATTGTTACGATGGCTCTGATGAACATTTATGCATTACTGGACACTGCAATTCCCTACAATACTTTTGCGAGGCTGATAATATTTGCATGAACAAATCTGTAGTTTGTGATGGCTACAACGATTGTAGTGACCATGCTGACGAGGAGGATTGTTCAGACCCTATATGCAAATATGACCAGTTTCTGTGTGAATACAGCAATCAATGTATTCCGATTGAGTGGCGATGTGACGGCTTTCTCCAAGACTGTATAAAAGGAGAAGACGAGTGGCATTGTCCTGGTCTTTGTACTGAAAATCAATACCAGGTTAGTTATAACAGTCCGATTGTTTGTACCATGTATTTGATGCGTTCTTCTAAATTTTTGGAAAGACACAATGAATTTCTGCCTTTTATTTCAGGTTGAACTATTGGATTGTGGTCTAAACCCATTACAAACTTCATAGAATGTCAATTGCCACCTGTTCAGTTACCACTCTATCTTCTTCATTTGTCTGATACATTCAATAATAGATAGACTAATAAATACTTCAGATTTATGTTTATCAGTATCAAAACGTCACAACAGGCATAAAAAGGCCAGTGGACCCGGCGACGGGCGGAGGCTTTATTCAGGGTACATATATGTAGGCCTAATAGAAATTCGATTTTACGAAAAGGTTCATGAATTCAACACTACTGGTTTGAATAGGCCTAGGCCTACAGGGTCACCCTATTTGAATTTTTTTTAAACAAACCTAAATTATTACAGTGCATATACGGAAAATGTATCGAACTCTCTACACTTTGCGATGGCGCTGTTGATTGTTCCTACTATGGTGATGATGAACATGTGGAGCATTGTCCAAAAGGTAAGAATTCGTATTGATCTTAACAGTGCGCCCCCTTCCGTTGTTAGTGTTTTTGTAAAAACAGAACGTAAATTCGATTGCATAGTGTATTTATAGGTACGTACATGTACGGTGATCACTCCAATTTCACTCTTTATCGAGTGGAAATTCACTCATAAATGACTAGGTATTATTTTGAAATAGTGGAAAATTAGTAAAATCCACTCTGATTAGAGTGAAATTTCACTCTGTTCACTCAATCTATTTCATTCTATTTGGAATTATCACTGTAAGCACTCACTCTTTCACATTTAGAGAGCACGTATTTAGGTATATTAAACATAATTGATAAACTGAAAGACAAACCATACATTCTAAACCCATTTTTCTTTGTGTATATTATGTTTCTGTTTTATTGATGGTGAACACAAACCAATTTACATTGTATTCGAAACTTTACATCAATTATTCAATTTCCGCAAATTGACAAGAAAAATCATTTGCGTAGTAGCTCTCACAAATTTTATGGGGATATCTATAAAACATGGAATTGCCATTTCTCAATCCCTGATTGCTAATTGGTCATGATTATTTTCGTCCAGTTGTTTTTCGTTCTCTTTATAATAATGATAGTGATGAAGGAACAAAATACGATAGCCTTATCATATATATTTTTGCTACTTGGTTATTAATATTTGTATGTTTCGGATGCATTGTGGCCGTTTTGTGTATTGCCAAGGTAATTTCCAATAATGATACTAGAGCGAGTCATTTAAATATATTGAATTTAAATATACTGTATACTTGATTATACTGTAGACTATTTTTATGCCAGAAGTCTTTGTACGGGCGAATTCATCTTTCCTCTAGCTTGGAAAGCTTCTAAAGTGAGGTAATAATGTATATTTGTAAACTGTGCAAGAAGCTGCTTGTGCAAATTGAAATCATTGCTAAAGAAAGTCCATTTCTTGCGCAATTTGATAATGCACAGAACGGTACAAATGTGCATGACAGCAGCGCAGCTTTTCAACAGTCCAATTACATGAGCATAGGCCTTGTCGTTATTGCCTGATTGGATCTTGAAATTCAATATTCTGGTGTTTCATTTTTGTATTAAATTAATATTTCATGAAGTTTTTAATTATGTCGTCGATGAAATACTTGCAATGAATTATAAATACATCTGATCTAAGGTATATTCATGTTCAATGTCAAATGCAATGTACATTAATGGGCCAGCTAGTTATTTGATGTTGCATTGTGGTCTGAAGCTGATGTTTTGGGGATTCCAGTTAGTCATTCCCTTATTTTAAAAAAAGAAGATAAATAAGTAAAATACTTGGTTATACGTAATGTGCAAATTTATTATCAACTCGTTCGAGGAAACCGTTGTTTAATGGAGATAAATATAATCAGCTTTCAGGATGTCTTAAAAACAGCGAATTGGATTAAACAGTTGTATATTTAAGGAGATGGTACATGCATTTGAATCTTTGTCCCATGAGGAGGGTTACAC
>NW_022758691.1:274039-286090 GCF_011630105.1 Anneissia japonica
GAAATACTTGGTTATACGTAATGTGCAAATTTATTATCAACTCGTTCGGGGAAACCGTTGTTTAATGGAAATAAATATAATCAGCTTTCAGGATGTCTTAAGAACTGCGAATTGGATTAAACAGCTGTATATTTAAGGAGATGGTACTATTTACGATGGCGTATATATCACCCACCCACCATACCTCTTTGTGTAAACATACAAAAAACATCACTACTGAAACATAGTACGTCACAAGCAACACAATATTATTCGGAGAACAACGCTTAATAAATTTAATAAATTTATAGAGTATAATAGTAAACCCAATTATACTGACTGTCATAAATTATCGAAGAAAAACTCAATTTGAATGAACGTTCATAAATATTTTCAGTGTAGCACAGTCTTCTTGTCACTTGCTATTAAATATCATTTTGTTAAGAAAAGCACGCAAGTGCCATTTCATTTTTTCTTAATAAAAATTAAATTAAATTTTATTATATTTTTAATAGGCCTAATTCTTGACAAATCAGGGAAGACATATTCTTATTACATTGCAGATTTATTCATTTCCTAAAGAGGTTGATTGAATTTGATAGGCCTACATCTTCTTTTGTACTAAAACTTCAATAATTATTAAAATCAATTTTCATTTATTTTTGTTTAAAATGAAATGGCACTTACGATTTTTTTTTCTTAAGGTGACAATATACAAAAGAAACTCTGAGATAATTTTTAAGTTGAAGAACGATTGGGAATATAACTTTTAACAGTTATGACTTCGGGCCGAGTTGATTAGGGGCCGAGATGATTTGGGTCGAGTTGAACTGCTTCCTGTAAAAGCAGCCGGGTTGTTAGTGAGTCATTATTATATCAATTTGGCTAACTTTGTTTTTCATCCTTTCGAAGAATGCGGAGGACCATTCATTATCAAACTCCTTTCAATCACACATAATGTCGTCATCGGTTTAGTAGATGTGAGAAATTAGAGTAATAATAATATACTTTTTTGAAAAGGCAGATGTCTTGTCTGTAATTTACAGCTGTAACACTAGGTAATGTTTTGCGATTAGTTTAGAAAAGATAGTGTAATTCTTAATATCGGTCATCCCGGGGTGATAATCTATATTGGTTTATTTTAAATAAAATGAAATTAATATTTACTACTTTAATACACATTTATAGTTCTTGCAAAGTACCACGGTGGTCGGCCACTCTCAACTACCAATGAAAATCAGGTCTAGGCGTATCTAGGTGTCTATATTGATACCATAATAGACTGCTATTTTGCCAAGAATCCACTGCTTCATAAAACTAAGTTACATCATATAGCCGAATACAAAATATAAGATACGCTACGATGCGCAACATGCATTCATAATATAATAATAATAATAATAATAATAATTTATTAGACATTTCACTTTTATAACAGTGGCAACACACACACAATTAAGTGGTGCAGTCAATCTTAAACTAAGAGAACAAATTGCTCTTCTCTTATTAAAGAAATATAATCAATTTAGACAAGGCTTAACAAAAGTATCTACGAAAACTAAAAAAAAAGGATAAAACAAAAACAAAAACAGGCATTAAATACAGTAGGAAAAAATTGCTTGTGTTAAAGAAAGCACATTTAATTTACACAAAGCTTAACAAAAGTATCAATGAAAAACAAAATTAGAATTAAACAAAAACAAAAGGCTTAACAATTAGGCCTACGAAATACAGAAGAACAATGAAAAGTAACTTAAAGCAACAATGTAAAATCAAACCAGATTCAAATATGAACGCTTCTCCCAAGCAAGTTTTAAATAATTTTTGCAATACTTGTCAAATGCTGTAAAAACCTCATCACAAAGATCAGTGGTTTCTCCCCCAAGTACAAGCTGCATTTCCTCGTTAATATTGATTCGATAAATTTTTCGGTAATTCTCAATCACAATAGACCTTTCAGGAGTGTCAATCAAACTTAACAATCGACTAACCAGGGCATGGGACATGGATAACATTCCATTTCCACAAATCCGGGCCTAGCTAGGCCTATCTATGCTAGGTTAAGCCTAGTAGGCCCTCCTATCCTAGGCCCATGTCTAGGCCTAGGGAGGGCCAGGCTAGGGCCTAGGGAGGGCTAGGCTAGGGCCTAGGCCTAGCTAAACGCAAGTATTTTCGTAGGCCTATACATTTAAGCTCTCATAATTTGATGGGGCTTAGATTAACGGTCTAGTGTAAAAGCTTTTGGTAGGCCCGTATTCATCCTTCTATGTTATAGTATTGTTTAAATTTAAACATCCACACATTTTTACATGTTATTAAATAGGATGCTACTTGTTGTCTCATTTTGGCGCCCCACTGACCATGTGAATGTGTAGTACACACGACTGTCACGTAAACATAAGGGACCTAATGTGACGCATTAAAACGCTGTGACGCTTGTCGTCTTAAGTAGGCTTGGGTTATACTAACATTTCATTTACACATAATACGTTTTAACATTGTTTTTGCAGACGTCATTAAAGAAATTGTCGATGAAATTCGTAGCATACGTGATGCTATAGTGTCGGCTGATTCAGGTAGGCATGTGCTGATTAATACAGTTTTACCGAACATTTTTAGTGTTTGCGTATTCCGTAGTCCGTAAATTTTAATTGAATTTAAAGACGTTCATATGGTAAGGGAATTTAGAGCTATTTTAGAAAGTTTTGGTTACAATGTATTATTATGAGTGAAGATGTAGAGTGGCGATACTCGGCTAGAATCTCAAAGTTTTGAGTTTAGTCCTGGTAAATTGCGGTTTGGGCCTGCAAAGGTGAGGTCGGGGTATTTGGCTCGTCCGTCAGTATAGTAAAGCAGTTACTCTACATTGTCCTCCTCTACCAAAGAGTATAAATGTGTAGGCCTATTTGATAGAATTTAATACCAAGCTGTGAGTGTAGTCGTCGCTTATGGAATAATGGAGTTGAGGATGTGTTTCGTAGAAGTATGACCCAATGACCGACCGAGAGTAATAATGTAAAGCATTTTTATCTTACCTATTAGTAGATTAATGTAGGCTAATGATTTTTTGACTTTTATAGATAGTGCATCAAAGTCATCAGATTTGCTAGATGGGTGACGTCTTTTAATATCAATAAAAATTCTAATAAATCTTAAACATGTTATTGATTTCGCCTTTAGATTCAAGGAAAAGTAGACAGGCACTTGCCGACTCTCTGACAAATGTATTATATGAACTACAAGCATTTTTATCTCATGATTCAAGTAAGATATTATATTTATGCATATAAATGTCAAGATGCAAAATGAAATGTATAGACTAAGCATAATTTCTACAAATACACTCATATCAATATATACGTATATATATACACATACACACATAATATTTGCATATAATGTATACTGTATGTACATATATAGGGCCTGTGTTTGTATATGTACATGGATGTATTTAAATATATGTATTTGTATATATATTTCTATTTGTATATATATACATATATATATATATATTGTATCAATAGGAACACAGTTATCTATCAATTTGTTTGTATAGTGTAAACGTTGCTACGCAGCAGACTTAATTTGAATAAGCCTATATATATATATATAATATATATATATATATATGTATATAAATGTATGTGTATAAGTGTATGTATATGTTTATTTGTATATATCATCTTTCACTTTTTTAGAGGTATTTTAGTAGATTTTTCTTTTTTATAATTCAAATAGATTACTTGGGCTTTCCTGTAGAGCGTGAAATAAATCCGTTATCAGCGATTAACATTGCTGAAATCTATGCCATGTTGCAACATGCACGAACGATCATGAAAAGTGCAGAACCTGTATAATTCGTCGAGTGACAATGACAACGCAACTAGGCTGTCGTCTTTTAAGAAAAATAATACATCCATCCACAAACCTTTAAACTGTGCGGGATATACGCAAAGAAATATATGTCACGAAACGCGCTTAGAACAGGTGACTCAGATATCCTTTGATTTAGATAACCGGCGAGCAATTACAATATTGAAGATAAGAGGAAAAATCAATATTTATGGTCAATAACTGATTTTCTAGCAGACGAACATTAACCGCAAACTATTTGTAATTGTGCCATATTGTTTCAAAATTACCTTACTGATTGAATATGTAAGTGATTTGTCACATACGATATGTTAAAACAAAAGCATTTTACGTTTACGTCGTCAAGGCGTGCCTACTGTACGTCTGTGCCTACCTGGATGACATCACTTAAGTCGCAATAAAGTATACCATCGATTAACACTTTCTGATCTGTGTCATTGCAGCAATTGTTCTAATCATACTCTGTAGACATGACATTTTATAGCGAGACCAACCGTAGTAGATACAAATGCTTTCAGTAATCCAATTCCTGTTACTAAATCGGGGTACTTTTATACTCTTATCGCCAAGACGGCTCGCGTTAACAATATACATATTAGATCAAGCAACAGGGAGACGATCCGTCGCATTTATAGAATCCCCGAGTTCAACATATTACAGGATATTGTTTTAGTTATTGATTAGTTCATTATTAAAGATTTCAACCCAGGCCTACATGAACTAATAATGGTATAAAGTATACGGTATGTGGTTGATTTCATCTCCAACAAGCGTATTAGGCCTATGAAATACTGAGCATAATACGAGTTGGGGCATTTCTTATCGAATTTCAAACCGGTCTAATAATAATTACACTCTGGTTTTCTTTTGTCATACCCAGTCGATAAACAGACCTTCAGAGTGGATACAAAATAGCATGCAAACACGTTTAGATCTACAAACATAATAAATCTATTCAAATCATGCCGACTTGCAGTCCATCAGTGATTGAAGGAAATTTTCCTGAGGATACGCTCTGCAATCGCTATTTAATTCCATAATCAATCATCAATCTATTTATACCCAGAGGACAATTGCAACTTGCTTAATCGTTCCAACTGTACACACGCGGCGGCTATTCCTTTTGATAAGTGCTGCGACATATATTCAAGTCGTCATTATATTTAACATACAGGTGTAACTAAATGGTATGCTTAACAAATGTGTATTAAGAACAAGTGTACAGCTTGCTTCATTATTAACACTGAAACTGACTCTAATATTACGTTGTTCATTATCATATACTGGACGGATATTATTACTAATCTGGCATTGACTAACCAAAAACGAATTTTAATAACAATTATGCTGGTGTTCAGACATAATAATAACCATAAGCTTATATATGTTGAACTATATATAAACTTTCAACAGTAACAATTGCGTCTCAAAAAAAGTGTGTGTTTGAGTAGGTCTTGTTGTCATTGCGTTAAAACGGTCAACAGTGTTTGCAGCCGCCGAAACAAAGCGAAATCTATGAGACTTTATGCCACGTTGACCTTTTTGTTTGCTAATCAAGACATGTATATTTATACTCTTGTTAGCCATAACATGGTGTGGTAAATGGTAATATCTGCATTATTATCTCTGGCCATCTAAAATAATTACTGGGAATTTCAATGAATAGTGTGTATTACTGGGTTTAACTACGTTCCATTGTACGCAAATCGATTGCGTACCTGATGCGTGACCTGATGTCAACAATTGTACAATGAACTCAGATTGAAGATTGTTGATTGACTTTAAGGTCGTCATCATTTCTATGGAAGAACCCGCGGGTGTAAAGGCTAATTAGACTTGTTATGGCTCAACAAAACTGAAAACATTCAACATAATTAAAAACATAGCAATAACCACACAACTTTCAAGTCGTACCTTCATGTGCCATTCATTCAAGTCGACAACATGGATGCCGTAAAAAAACAATATTGAATCACTACAAAACTCACTTTTGTTTTTTTTAATACTGGTGATGTTTGCCACCGGAAAAAGCTCTTCAATTAATAACAGAATAACAGGGCAACGTCTTAAGAGTTTTAACCATGACCAGAACCCAGTTTCTAAAATAACTTTAAGAAACCACGTTACTTATGGATGCCACATAATGTGACAGTATAATTCTAATCTACAGCTATTTTTTTCGACTAATGAATGACTGTCAATAATCAAAAAGAGAATGAACTTTATTGGAGGTAGACAATTTCAATGAGATACAAAGGATGAGCTATATGCTATATCATAAAGCCGAATGTTGAGCCTTGCAAAAAAATGTTCACTGCGCAACAAGTAAAAAAATAATAAGGAAATCTTTTTTTCAACGTATCATACTGAGACCGGTTGATAGGGACAGTTATCCAAGGAGTCTTCATACTTATTAATACCATAATTTTATTAACTCCAAATCCCATATCATTATCATATTAGGAACAATTTACCATTTAGGTTTTCGTATTCAATGTTTTGTCAATGTGTACTTATTTGAGGCAGAATGATTATAATTAGACGTTAACAGTACAGTAGTGAGAAATCTGATTTCCGAATTTTAAAAAATTGCGTTAGACTTTTTGTAAAACCAGTTGAGATACGGAGATATTTCGGATATGAGCAGGGGAACTCCAAATTGGTACATCAACAACAAATTCTATGGAAAATCTTAATGAACGTCGAGTCGAATGGTCGAGCGATTAAGGGCACCGTAACCTAAAGCCAAATCGGCTGATTACGATCCATAACCCTATTTATGTAAACCCCTATGCTGGATTTGTTGGGCAGTAAGTGCCCAGGTACCAGATACCAGAACGACTGCATTGGCAACAACATCATCATCACAATCATCATCTTAACAATTTAATTCCTGGTTTCCAAAATCTCATAATACTCACAGTATGTCAAAACGCACTAATTATGCATACAAGGAACTCAAGTGTAAAACTCAGAGGTTATACTCCAGCCCTGTACCATCTATTGTCAGGATCCTTAATAGCAATAAATAATCAATCAAAGTGTGCGACGAGAAAAGCTAACTCACTCTCTCACTCTCTCAGAAAGACTTGGCAGAACTTCCCATGTGTGTTTTTCTGCCTTCCCTTGTCTTCCATTGTTTCCTTATATCGTTCATGTCATTTGTTAGCGTCCCTTGTACCGTCCTGTCACTGTAGCTTAAACATTTTTATTTGAATTTATCTTCATAGTTTTTGATGTTCTGATAATTGTCCATTGTAATTTGTGCAATTAAAAATTTCACTTCCGTTTTAAATGTCTTTTTAAAATCTTTTAAATCTTAATTTTATAAGAACTTTTAATGATTTAATTACTTCACTTGTTTATATATATGTAATAATTAAGAAAATAAATATATAATAATTATAGTAACAATTAAATAATAATGGCAATAGCAATTACAATGAATATAAAAAATGATTTCCTGTTTAATGTACTATTTTGTTAACTTTTTTCTCAATTCAGTTCTGCAAACTCCCATGAAAAATGTTTATTGAATGAAGATACCTTTATATAATTATACATCATCATCATCATCGTCGTCGTCATCCGATGATAGTAGTTATCGTTATTATGTCATCAATCTTCGTTATTCTCATCATTACTAACACCACTCGTTATATATGATCAAGATTTTGCAAGATGGTATAATTATGAGAACTGTTTCTTGGCGCCTTATTGTCATTCTTTTGCATTTTTTAGATCAGTATCTAATAAATGTGTAAACGCAAAACTTGACATAAAATCTAACAAAATAGACAAAATACATATAGTTCCCTATTAAGTATCTTTTAATTAAACTTACAAAATGGAATTTCATTTCAGATCTGATTATTTTTGAAAGTGAATTGCATAGTGTACATACATTTATAATAATATTGTAATCACCATCATAATTATCCTCATCGTCACCATTATTATCATCATAAATTAATTATCATCATGTGCATCATCATCATTATCTATCATCATTATCATCATCATCACCATCATCATCTGAAGATTAACGATCACAATGTAAAATGCTGCAAGTTTAAAAGTGTATAACCAACTATTCTAACATCCTTAAAAACTATTTAAAAAAAATTGGATTACGGTTGCCTCCTTCGACTTTCTTTTGTTCGTCCTATTATTGTAGACATAAATGTATGTACTATCTGTTCCGTGTAGGCCCTATTACAGTACTTCGTTTGGACGGTGATGTATTTATATAAAAAATAGTGGTCAAGATGAATAACTTGGTGGTTAAGATACATGCTTCCAGTGGCAATCCCATTGCCATTGGTACTTTCAGCTAAACAGTAGATTGTTAATTTAGCAGCAAGCTGATTACATTACGTGAGAGGAGATTACCGTAAATGGACCTGTTCACTCATTTCACAAAAAGCATGATAAACATGAATGTGTTCAACACATTAAAAATCTCCTTCATGAAAGTGGTTATACAAGTGTCAATGTTCAAAATCACTGTGTGTTCAGCCTGGGCTTGTAGGTCTACTGATTTTATTTCATAATGGTGGTCTCTTTAAAACGCTTGAACAACATACCTGAACGTGCTCCCTATAGCAATGCTTGGAAACAATTTAGAGAGGTTTTTGGAGTGTAACTAGTTACTGTAATAATTTGAATGTGCCACATTTTCGTAGGCCTATGAAAAATCTTAATAAATCATCCATTAATTGTTGAAATTTCCAAAGAGCATCTTAAATTGAAATCTATTGCAATTAAGGTTCTGGGCACGTGTTTTTATTAAAGTGTTATGTGCCTGATTATTCCATTATCTTCATGAATTTGTGTAAATTGAACTTATAATTATTTCGACACCATTTAATCGATGCTGATGAAATGTATAATAAGCAGGCATGTATCTTATACATTAAATCGCACCCAACATTGAAAATCATGTATCTATAAACAGCACATCACATATTCAAATAGAAAAAAGCATCTCGTATCGCTGCAGTGCAAACATCAATTTTACGCTCTCAAGCCGACTCCTTTGACGACGCTGATTTGTCAGTTGAATCAGTTAGCGTTCCCAATTGCGTTGGGGACAGCTACGCAGTGCAAGAATTGCAGTGAAAACGCTGTAGCGACTGTGTAGGATTCTATGGAAACCAGGCTTTATAGGAATATGTTATTCAGAGCGTCAGTGTGTGTATGTTTGTCTTGAATATGGCAAATTCAGGCATTGTGCATTAAAAAAAAAAAAAAAAAACGAATCCAAATAAACAAAAAGTCAGTTAACATTGAGAAAGCGTAAACATGCTCTCACTGCTACATTATTGGTCACCTTCAAGCACCACTACACTTTCCACTAATTCTAGAGAGATGTTTTACTACATACATCCTACTTTAATAATAATAATAATATTGTAGTTTTGTATAGCGCATATATCCATCAAATAAGATGCTCAGGGCGCTTGATTTTTGTACATCATATTCTTCTATATCGCGTGCAACCTAAGTTTCTTCGGCTTTACATTAAAAATTGGACATTGCCGAATATCTGATGTAGATGTAGATACAGAATACAGAATCGTTATTGATTTTTATTAATTTTGTTTATGTAGGCATCAAAGCGCCGTAAATGTTTTTCAGCAAAAACCAAAGACGACAAACTTTTTAATTAATTAGTATTTTATATAAAATGCTGAATAATAGATAAACATTTTATCTTTAAACTTAAACGTTATAAAATCTGTGTCCGCTAACATAAGTAATGAAATAAAGGTTTACTGTAGCGTTTTATTGCAGCAAAAAAAAAAAAAAAGTGACTATTGGACCATAAGCGAATAAGAAAAGATAGCAGATTAGCACTCCGCCTACCTCTTCACAAGGATGGAAGGCACCCTACGATACGTTTACTTAGAGGTGTATAAGACTAATGTAACAGCATAGAACTAGTAAGTAGTAGTAATAAATGCACTATTATACTTATATTAATAGAGCCATAGTAATATGTATCTATTGCATTTAGTTCATTTAAATAGTTGTATTTGATTGGTTAGTTAATATCTCGCTTCTCATTTTCAGACGTTAATCTTTATAAATCTTTCATTTCTTGATTAAATATAGAATCAAACTGTCGTTCCTTTTAGCTTTGTACGATACACCAACAGATCCAGCAAACAGTAACACAGCTTTTCAACTGGGTTGTTTAGACACAATCTTTACAGATGACATAAGATCTTTCAAATCGAGATATCTTGAATTCGTTTCCACGTAATAGAGTACAGTGACAGCAACTTAATTAGTACAATCCAGTTCACAATTTCTATAGTACAGCTTGGTCAATGCACATGCATAGTTTAAATAGGCCTACACTTTTTTTACAAATTCGTCTTTCATCATCCATTAATTAGCATATAAATAAACAGCATAACAGTTTTAATCAGCTTCTGTTGGACTAATTAAACCAATAATCACACTCATTTTTTATAATGTAATATATTCATAATAAAGGCCTACCCTATGTCGCCTTATCATTTGGGACTACTGAAAACTTTATATCCATGGCGGTGTTAACAATGCCCTCGCTATATTCAATAAACCAAATGTCCTAATGATTGAATAATATTAGTACATTGCATAAAACTGCAACAGTGAAAGAAACACGTTTCATTATTTCTTTTTATTATTAAACAAACGACAGTAAATTTGGTATGGGAAAACACCTCCATTAGTGATAATTGAAGATAATAATAAATATCTTAGAAAACGTACACTCTCTGCATCCGCCCAAAAATTAAGCCGGGCACCGTTCACACAGCGCCTGACGGTCAACGCCACGACGCGCGCAACGGATCGTTTTTATTGACGATCCGTTTCAGACTGCCACCGACAATCAGCAGGCGGCATCGCGGTCGTCTAGCGCTCTAGGGAGCGGAGTTGGATTCGTCGAATGGTCGTACTACCGTCGTACTACGCAGTGGGAGTCCAATATGTTTTTGGCATAAAAACACACACACACACACACACACAACGTTGACAGGAATTGAATCCTGCCTTTGGAAGGCAAGCATATTAACCACCAAGCTGATAGTAGCTTTGGTATCAAGGAACATGGGACCTCCAAGGATGTATAAAAATATTTTAAATTAAAGCATGGGCCTACATTCTGTTTATTTTGTCCGCTGCATTGGTTTTTCTTCTTGTTACAGATCTCTTGAGAACAACAGCTGACCTTTTTCTTTTACTGATTTTAAATCTTTGGTATCTGCAGGCTTACTTTCCTTTTTATGAATTTTACAAAATGAAAAAAATACAAATATCATTGTCAGATTAAGTAATTAAAGATGACCATGTTGAACTATTTTAATGGTGACCATTTAAAAAATGATGTTTTCTGCCGGTAGAAGACTAAACAAAATGAGATGTTGACATTCATTAATTTTTATGACCAATTTGTTATAACAATAAATATATAGGCCCTAGTGGTAAATTATTGTTGATAATACTAAAAAAAAATCACCAGTAATAACAATAATAATATGTAATAATAACAGTAATAATATTATAAATACAGAGCAGTGGCGGTTTAAAGGGGTGGGGGAAGCCGTCTCCCCCCCCCCCCACACACACCTATATTGTTCAAAAGTTTAAGAAAAATGGAGATATAATGAAATTTATATTCAAATTTTAAGTCTGGAAGTGCAATTTCCGGCCATCTAGATGTGCCAAAATCAGAAATTGTCTTACTTCAGCCCAAACCATGGTGGGGCTGAGGTGGTATAGATCCTTCATCTGTGAAAGTACCTCTCCGGGCCTGGATCCGCCACTGCAGAGTTTCTTTAAAGTCTACACAATCTGTATATTTTTATATACATTATTTTGCACCGAAGCAACGTAAACACAAATAGATAAATAATGCAGAAACACCAGTGCTCGAATACCGGTATAGGAACTTATAATCCTATCAAGCATAGTACTTTAATAAAACTTCTTTATTCGAACACTGTATTTACATTTCTTTGGTGATGATGATTTACATATAATTTAACAGTGTTAACGGCTTTCTTGATTTATATATACATAAGCAAGCAAATAGATATTCAATAACAACAGTGTCAAATAGGAACATGATATTTATATATATATATAGGCCTATATATAGTCTTTAGTCTATAAATCTTTAGAATATATAGTGTATAGGCC
>NW_022758691.1:286193-299366 GCF_011630105.1 Anneissia japonica
ATTATATATATTGTGCGGCGTTGATTTAACAATTTGACAGTATCAAAATAAAAAATGTTTAAATCGTTTTACGGGAATGCTATAGTCTTTACATCGGGAAAAGTTCCTGTGGAAATTTGAACGATCCACACTTAAAATATTATCATAATGCCTACGAATAGCATTGTTGTCGAGAGAGATGTTTAGAAAGAAAACGGATATCTTAAGCTCACTATGAATTAAGATGAAGGATAACCGTTGCAAAATGTTGTGAAAGTTCTTAAATTATTTAATTAAATGCCAGATTAATTAATTGCCCAGTTTTTCAACCACATACGACATTTTTCAATTGACGAATCTCTGATGTCCTTCTGTATTTGCTTGTCAACTCCCGGATTTGTTGGCTCTCGGGTTAAAATCGGTTCTTTAAAGCGAACATCATAACCAGGGTACGTCATCTGAAATGATTTTTCGCGTATCAACCTCTCTGGCGTGATGAGAGGCAACGTGGATGTACATTTATCGAGGGTCATTTGCTTGTCCTTAAAATTATTTCCAAGGTACATATTTTGTTCAGTTATTGTAGTCTGAGGACACTTTTGTTCTCGTGGATTGGAACGGTGGTTTAAATTTTTCGTCGTAGACTTAAGTGAGTTTCTCGTTTTTTTAACTTCATTTGAATAATTAGTTCTCGATTTCCAGTCAAAACGTCGCTTCTTCTTTCTACGTTTTGTTTTAATTCTATTATGTTCTTGTGCATCCATCGCATTTGTCAGTTCCAATTCTATAGTGTTGTCTTGAGTTGAGTATTTTTCTATTTTTTGAACTTCTTTTGTATCATACTTACATTCTGAAGTGTTCTCAAGTTGTTCATTGTCCGTATGTAGCGTCTCATGTTGTAAACCGTTAATGCTTTCCAGTGGGGCAGCTCGTTGCAGGATATCACTTATACTTGTCGCATCGGGTCTCAACTGGTGAATTACTTCTTGTGCTTCACTCGAATGTTTTGCTTCTTCCTTTATCGAGCTTCTGTGTTTAGACTGTTTATCTAAAAATTCTCTGGTCATGTTTGAAAATGCGGGCCTTGGTGGGCCGAGACCAATAATTTTCCAGATATCGTCATATAGATTGTAGCTGTACGGTGCCGAATATGACCGGGGAGGTATTAATTCCTGCAGCAATTCAGAATCGGCTTGAGGAAATGATTGTCTAGCACTGTTCGATTTTCTATATCTTGGACAATCATCAGTATCGACCTCACATCGTTTGTTTAAGCGCGCAGTCCTGTGCCGTAATTGTCTTTTCAAAAGAATTCTTTCACGGGCCTCTGACAGAACATCAGTTCGTGACCAAAGTGCATCGCTAGTTTGTTTGCCGTTGTCAGGACAATCCACCATAGCGTTACTTGTCCCCGGGGTAGATGAGACGCAAAGGGATACGTGTCTAAAGAAAGTAGATAAACATCACTATTCATAAATCCAATTTCTCAACTAGTTATATAAACACGAACTTCCATTATGAGCTACATACTAACTGCTAACATGGGGATTGTCTAGGTAAATAAAGGCAAAATAAGCCTTAGCGAATCACGGTCAAGTAGTAATCAAAGGTTTAACTAAATAAAGTGTTCTTTCCCTTGTGTACGATCATAAAGGTTAGTTTTCTAGGACAATGAATGAGTGTTATAGACAACAGTATTAAATGACATTGTAGTTAGGATCTAGTATTACATACTGTGCATAATTTGGTTGATAATTTGCTCAACTGGCTCCATTTTTATTCTTGATGGAATTAATTACAATTCGTAAATTATCAATTTAATCACTCTCTGTCAAAACAAGTAGTATGTCGCCTTGAATTTATTCAGATATTATTCAGATACCGGTGCGTCAACTAATATAATAAGGTAGGCCTGCATTGGTAATGGTGATTATTACTGTCTTATAGTAATACATTTCACTGTGTGCACTAAACCGTGGAGATCTTTAGGTCCCCGGTTCAATTCCCATCGCTGCCTCTCCTTGTGTTTTCCAGACATTTAAGCCGTTGGTCCCGTGTGCATTTATATCCCATGTGCACGTTAAAGAACGCACTCTTCGAAAAAATAGTAGGGGATTGTCTCGGCGCCCGCTGCACTGCCCAATCACCACCAGAAGGACCCCACTGGAAATAAGTCCTCTTCTAGACTATCGTACAGCACAGCATTTGACACTACACGAATAAAGTGAGCAGTCGGCATCGAGACAATCGTCTGCTCCTTGATCCACTGTTATACAAAAACTTATTCGAAAATTTAGAACGCGTCCTCATTTGAAATATGCTTATCAGGTGTAGCTACATCTTACGTGAAAACATAGTAATTAGATTCGAACTGAAATTTCATAATTTAATAAATAAAAGCCCTAAAACATAAGGATTATTGTTTTATGTACATTTAGTGCATAATGTCTGGTGCTTATTGTATCGAATACGGTACATCGTTAACTGGATATAGGCTACTGTCTGTATACACTATTAGTTTTACTAATAAGAATTTATCTACAAAAAATTGTCTCTAAAATTACGTCTATCTATTTTGTTATTTTTTTGTTCCTGTTTTCTGCACAACTAGAATTAACATTATCGACCTTCGGCTTAATTTTTTCCCTTTAATTCATTCATACTCTCGATAATTAAATAAGCATATTGTATTAATTTAACAACAGCACTAAAACGATGCCACAGTTTATTGTAAAATCTTAGAAAACTTAGAAATACGCAAGTTTCAAACATAATAACAAAATAAGATCGTTAATAAAATATATGACAAAAATACTCAAAGCAAGGTCACGCGCACCACGGCACCCTCTCCTCTTCCGCCACCACCCGCTTTCACTTCCGTGTACTGTACTTAATATTAATTTCATTTTACCCTTCTCTCTAGCTCTAATTACAACACAATTTGCTTCCGTTTTTTTTCTATACTATGATTCCTTATTTCTCATGCTCCCTCAATTATTAATTGGCATAGGTCGAAATGATAGGCTCAGTCGATTAGGTGTCATTTGCTGTAAATTTATATTGCACTCAAAAGTGTTCAATGAACCACATATATTATAAACAGTGTGGCAACTATGACCGAACATTGGAACAGCTGCTTTGTACGTGAAGCAAGGAGGTAAAATGATATTTAGATAATTTCGAAATGATGTTAACGTCTTTATCTTGATCTAATTCATATGTAGGTCGAAGTGTTTTACTTTGACGTTATATGAGGTAGACCAACGTAGCATTTTCTATAAATATTTAATTTTTCATACATCACACTTTTGATGAAATTACCGCGTTGCTAAGATCTGGAAAATATTAAATATTTGCTCTTCCTTGACAAGATCTTAATAAATTGAATGGTTACTAAGTATGGCTATTGAATTATGGTCCAAGTTCTATTATTATTATTATTATTATTATTATTATTATTATTATTATTATTATTATTATTATTATCATTATTATTATTAATATTATTATTATTATTATTATTATTATTATTATTATTATTATTATTATTATTATTATTATTATTATTGTCAAACTCTGTCATGCGACAATCTCCGGACTTCGTAACAATTCTTTATTCTCTTCATTCTATGCTGGTGCTCGTAATCGCCTGTTCAGCATAATAATAATAATAATAATAATAATAATAATAATATAATAATAATAATAATAATAATAGTAATAATAATAATATTAATAAAAACAACAATAACAACAACAACAACAATAATAATAATAATAATAATAATAATAATAAAAACGTGTAATGCGCCAATTCCAGGAATAATGATCAAAAGTGCAATGTATGTTAAGAAGGGAAGCTGTTAAAGAGATAAGTTTTAAGTTCACATTTATATGTAATAATAGAGCTACCTGACCTAATGGAAGAAGTGTGGACGAGTGTTTCTACTATGCCTATATGAAAATTATAGTTTAAGCGCCGTCAATATAATATGCCTTTAAACATCATCCTATAGTGTCTAGTGTCTGGCTATATCTGGTGTGCAAGTGACAATATAGACCAAAAAATATCGCACCTAATGTACATTACTGTACTCACAATCATAAGTCATACATTGAATCCGATGTAACATGCCTCGGTATTTTTCGGCAACTCACTGTATCGTTTCAGTTTCGATGGTTTAAATCAAACAATTACTCTACAAACTGATTACCGCTGTACCCACCTTCTAGGTTAAAGTTAACCTTACAAAAAGACAGATCTAATGAAAGACAAACTGGTTGGAAATTTGCTTAGATGTTCACGTGATCACCCTCGTCGCGTGTGCATTATAAATGATTAGAAAAAGAATCGGAAGCCAAGGCTGGAAATGGGTTCTGCACTGATAACGACACCGTTCGAGATGTTGGAAAAATCCCCCAGTTTATTTAAGCCCCTCAAAGAAACAGTGGAGTAGTAGGCTTAAATTATCTTAGTGACCTAAAATGTTTACATTACAAAGGAACTAACAAGGGATTGTTAGAATGCATACGTACTATTGGTTCTTATCTTCCGAATCAACATTGACATACTAGGTCTAAGTTTGGAAGAAATCGTTTGTTACTATTTCGGTTCTGTTTGTGCAAATTGTATAGACATGAGTGATTTGATGAGCGTGGCAGAGAGCACTCGAAAGTACTTATGTTTAATCCGGTGGTTGATGAATGTTATATATATAACACTTTTGGAAACACTAAACAATGGGCCTAGGCGTAGATAATTTGTTGATTGATGTATTATGTTGGGAAACACGCAGGAGTAGATGAACCAGGGTTGGTAGGGGTGATGAGTAACAAGGGCGGATTTAGAAGGGGACCGGGCCGACCCCGGCCCCCCGTTTTGAAAAGTATAAAACAAAAAGAAGGAAGGAAAAAGAAATATTTGATCGCTCCAAACGCCTCAGAGGTTATTTTCGGGCGTCTACAAAACAAAAATTTGGCGGGGCAAGCCCCTGGACCCCCCCCCACCCCCACCTACAGTAGTGTTGTCTCGATCGGCCCCACTTTCGGCCCTTCCTTTTCGGACGTCCTTGGATCCGCCCCTGAGTAATAGTAGTCTTACTATCTATTCTACCTCCTTCCTACGAAGAAAAGGAATAATATACCTCATTAATGTTTTTCATTATAATGATGAAATTCTTAGGTGGCTGTAAATTTGATTGACATAGACATGTAAAACCAGATACTGGAAATCTTTTCTAACTTTTCCTCGAGTTTTGTTTGTCCTGCTAGCGTGGGTATATCGAGAAGTGTGAGTATTTGGAAACTACACCCGAACTAATTATCTAACATACCGGTACTTCACACTATGTGTTCTATTTTCTCAATGGTCACATGCCTAAACTTTCAATAACCGAAACATGAATACAGGATCCTCCTCCACTTTAGTTATTCAACTAGGCCTATTATCTTAATAAACATTGCTTCACTACTATTTCGTGCTCGATAGTTTCCCCAACGGATATATTTATCTGTGAATCACTTCTCTATGTTAGGCTTATTTAATATACTCGAACATAGAAACAAGAGAAATAATAAAAACAAATGGAAAATGTATATATTGATGATAATACGTTGTTTTATACCACTATCCTCAACAAAATCTCTCTCCCCGAGTAACATTTTCTTTGCAGGGTTATTTTGTTTGCTTGTACAATAGGCCTATGTGGTATTTTAAATGTTAGACTCTAACAACCAGCGGAGGTTCACACTTTGTTCACCTGTTTCCCCCTTCTCGTCGCCTGCGACTTTATTCATTGTAAATAGTATTTTAGTTGTTAGGCCTTTGTCTGCTTTCTAATGTGAACATTTTATATGTCTATACCAAAAGTTGTTTTCCTCAATGATTGTAAGTATATAAAGTGCCTAGTAACTGGAAAGTTGGCAAAACATTATTTGGCTAATGAATATTAGGCCTATATTTACATCGATAATATTACTACTATAAGAAACGCATTTTAAAATGCCTCCATCTGAATAATGAAATTTCCAGAAATGGTTTAGGCTTACAAACATCCATAAGTCTTTCTTTACTCAACAGAGAGTAAATTAGTCAATAGGATAACAATTTATTTCGCTTTATACCAGTAAACATAATAATAATTTAAAAAAATGATGTCATCAATCTTAAGGCTTAAGATTTTTTAGATTGTTAAATTTACTGAAAAGTATCTATGTGGCATATGTAAATTATATAGATTATTTGTTTCAATTAGAGAAGCCTCACAAACCAATTGTTCATATAGAAAATAAATGAAATAAGAGAGGTTTTTACACTAGAACGATTCGATAACGATTTATCGCGTAAACGATAACAAAATAGTTTAACAAACCAAATCAATAAATAAAAAATCGATAAAATCGTTGCTACTACTACGATTTTAATATTTTTCCATGATTATGACGTCATCTGATTTGATTTGTCAAAATATGTTGTTATCGCATAACTGATAAATCGTTATTGATTCGTTCTAGTGTAAAAACCTCTCTTATTTCTTTTATTTTTTATATGAACAATTGCTTTTTAGCTTTTTTTATCGTTATCGTTGAAGTATAAACAGGCCTTTACTATTCCCAAACAACCCCGATACCGCCACATGTACTCCGCATTAAAATCTCTATTTAGACGTGACGCAATAACATCAACATCCTTAGATCTAATCGATTTCAAGATAGCAACCCATAGGCATAATTAAGTCAATCATATTCAATTAAATTCGTTCGTGTGACGTGTATCTATTATGTAGTCATTACGAAAAAGTTGATGTGCAACAATTCATGTGATAATGTATTGAAATGAAATATAAATCCACATAAAAACAATGAATTAAAATATTTAACTAAAGAAACTATTGCATTTCAGGTAACAACTATACAGATATGATTGTTATAATTATACTTTGAATGGTTAATATGCAACAAATAATGTGACAATGTATTGAAATGAAATGTAAATCCACATAAAAGCAATAAGTAAGCTTAGATAAATATTCAACTAAAGAAAACAAATTATGAATTCTGTAAAAGCAATTATTTTTATTTATTATATACAATATAATAATTTTATTATAATTACAGGATATAATGTTATTGTATAGTATAGAAAACAATGTTGAATAATATGGGTTACCCTACAAAAGAGAAGAAAAAACAAAACTTTGAGATATTTTTAAAGAACGGTACAAGAAAATGATCAGAATTGCTCTGTATTTATATATTTTTCTAAATAGGCCTATGTAATTAGACCTACTCTGGAAATTGGGAAGCATTAAGCTTCATTATTCTGGGTAACGCACCTGCAATAATAAACTATTATAAATCATTTGAGCACAGAATCCATTTCCTTAGCACTTAATCTACGTAACAATGTTCATTGATGTGGAGAATGCCGATGAGAATTGGTACTGCTCACCCAGTTGATACTATTGTATTTTTAAGATTACATTGGCGACTAATTATTTTTCTTTTTTTCAGAAACAAACTATCTATAGAATAATTATTAAGATCAAAAGTCACACTAAATGGATCGATAATTAACCATCACAAGAATGATAAATGTTACTATATTAATCACGTGACTATTGCTAGTTTGTCAAAATAAATATAATATATGACTACAAATGCGTCTCTGTCATACGCTCATGAGGGTGGAGACTGACGGAATTGCAGACCATCAGATTGACGAGGGAAAAAAAGTTTATAAATAAATGTAACATATATTTACCTTGTCTTTAGATAAATCATATGTAGCGAAAGAAAATCGATATTAAAACGTCATTTTGCTACCGACGCTTAAAATTTTTGCCATTGTGGCCACTATAATGTTGCAATTATATAATAATGTCAGTCCCAACAATAATAATAGCATTGATTGTAATGATATTATTATTATTATCATTATTATTATTATTATTATTATTATTATTATTATTATTATTAAAAGGTCAACAATACATGAATATAAAAATATACATATTAATTATGAATAAACTATGACTGTGAATCGTTATTTTTATGTGGAAACGTCCTTTCTGTTAGATGGTTGAAATAAAATAATAGGCCTATATAAAAAAAAATCAATCAAAGTGAAATATTGTACGACTGAATTAGTGTATTAAAAAAATTGTCCAATTCTTTAAAAATATCGAACACTTCAATTCTTACAATCTATTAAAATGTAAGTTTAAAAACGATACAAGCGGAGCCAATGTAAACTACAGGAGCCCGGGTTACCTGCAAAGTGTTGTTTCATATCCAAGTTAGATAAAACAAAATATCTATCAATATTAATAATATAATATCTTATGTTAACATGCCTATAGTGTTGTTGTTTTGTTGTTGCTATTATTGTTATTGTTATTATTATTATTATTATTATTTATTTTTATTATTATTATTTATTATTATTATTATTATTATTATTATTATTATTATTATTATTATTATTATTATTATTATTATTATGTGTTGATCATATTCATTGTATGCTCTGTTATATAGTTGTTCATGTACAAGCAGGTTTTCACATACATCTTGAATTGTGTGTCAGTTTATTTTGTGATGTCTGTATTTTTTACTCGTAATTATTTTTTTATTGAGTATGATAAAGTGCATGAGTAGTGAAAGAGGTCATACGAAATATTGATTGAGGGTTGTTTTTATTTTATAAAAAGTCATCTATCACTTTTTGTCAGTATGTGATGTATGTCCAACGTCAAGAATTGAGTTGCAAGAATTAATTGGTATGACGAAAGCTATAAGAAATTCAGAATTCACATGAGGGCGGTAAACACAATGATACTTGATAATTTTCCTAAATTAATGCGATGTATGCATGAACCACCTTGTGTAGGTTTAATGAATAATGTTCTGTGCGTGTCATTTCCAAACAGAATTTCACTATGTTTTGGAAAAAATGAGATGGTATCGTAGATATTTAATTGAAATAAGTCTGCATTCGTGCGAATTGGATTCCGGTTATAATATGACGTGAGGGCATTACGCTTTGGGTCGTCGAAGGTGGATGTCCGCATACGATGTAGCCCTACTACAGTAGATGAGTATGCGTAACCAGACTTTTAAAAAGATGTAGGAGCTATAATAATGCGTTCACTAAGCATTAACACTTTCATGGGTCGTCTAATTGTTTTCACTGATTATAATCGACAGATCGACCCACGTCCGTATGGGAGAACTGCCTGTTCACTTTTCCCAAAAACAAATTAGTATTACAAGCTATCCAAGGGGTCTGGGAGTTTAAATAAAATCCTTCACGAATTTAAGTTTTTTGGAATATAAATACATTTTAGAAAATGTAGACCATCCGAAATTTAAGTGAAGACGGCAATCGTTTATTTTACTCGAATTTCGAGAAAGTGTTTCTCAGTAATATCTTTTGGTTTATTTCATTCTTTTTTGGGCACTCCACTCCCAAATCGAAACATATTGAGCGATGGGGGAAAGGATCAGCCCCCCCCCCCCAGCTATTCTTTTACCAGTTTACATGGGATATTCTTGGGACGACCAAGAGTAAAGTTTATGGTAAAGAAACTAAACTTGATATTCTGTGTAAATTTAATAATTATGCAATAACATGCTGGTACTGTTTTACATTCCACTTATAATTATGTAATATTTGGGCCTCCTACCCTTTTTTGGGTGGTAGGCCTAATGATACGCGAAGAGGAAGTAATATTTGGGCCTACTGCCCTTTTTCTTTGGTAGGCCTAAATAATAATAATAATAATAATATAATAATATTGGGAGTAGACAGATGATTAGCGTTGATCAGCTGTCTGTGGAATCAGTTTACGTACCAATCAATCAATCAATCAATCAATCAATCAATCAATCAATTAATCAATCAATCAATAAATCAATTAATTAATCAATCAATCAATCAGAAAGCTGGTTGAAATTGGCTCCGAGCAAATCATTGGCATGTGGTCATTCCACTATAAGTATACTACTTTATTAAATTATTGAGAGCCTAGTGGTGGCTTTATTGTTTACTATGGCGTTTGCGTAAAGCCAGCAACGATAAATCATTTTTTTTTTGTATTGGCTGTTATCAAAATGTCAAGCCTATAGTCAATGAACTTGATCTCGCGTGAAAGTTAATTTTAACCCAAATGTGCTACCAAGCTAATAATAACGTATTGCCATCCGCGTAACTTATTATTTGATTATATTTAGCCGGTCTTATAACAATGGCTCTCTAATTCAATTCATTTATAGCCCGTTTTGTCCCTAGGCTTACTGAAAATGTAAACGACTTCATCCCTAATTGCCTGTTATGAAGCGCGTTGCCAAAATGTCATCTACTCGCGTTCACAGTCAGCACCTGAGCGACAAGGTGGGATCTCCAAAAATATACTTCCTATAATCAAATCATGTTACAATAAGGAGATAAAATGCTTAAAATGATTTCATATCATACTTGCAGTGCATCGAGAATTAGTGCTGTTCAACTATACATTCGCAATAGAGTGTGAGTGATAGATCGGTTGCTTTTATCGGTTGAAGCCAAATGGTTCACTTCGTTAGGGCGCCAGCATAACCCGAATCCCGATTACGATTAGAAACTTTTTATTTATGACACTCAGAATTCTTCAAATATTTAAAATACAGGCCTAGGGCATAGCCTACTATTATTACATTCAACATAGAGAAGATAGGGGCCTAGGCCTAGATTACAGATAGGCCGGCCTAGCCTAGGCCCTAGGAAGCCTATGAACGTCACGGTAACCAGGCAGATGCGCATTTCTACGATCGACATATCACGATATCATCAGAGAACCACCATCAACTAAAATCACTATAAAAATTTTGTAAAGAACTGTAAAGATAAAACAACCATGTTTCAATGAAGTTTTGTAATTTATCTAACTGTTGTTCGTATGTGTTTTGTGGAGAAGTCGGGAGAAACGGTTAAAAAATGCATTTAAATGGCACCAAATTCCCATTTTTTCTAGAAAAATCGATCACAAACAAACTAAATAATCTTACCTTAGAATCTCAGTAACTTTTCAACAAAAAGTCGTATTCAAATTCGGTTTTTTGGTACTTGTAGCTACGAAAAATCTTCGATCCACCGCACACAAAAACCTAACATTAAGGTCACCTAACATGTCAAATTCATTCTCAAATGGACCAAAGTAATGACGTCAGTGAAATTTGTTGCTCCACTCGTTCGATATTCACCGATAGAGGGTGTCCTATAGGCGGAAAAGATGAGTTAATTCAAAGGCGCTCGAGAGAGCGGGCTGCGATAAGAAAACGCTTTGAAGTTTCCAAATACCGCTTATCGCTGATTGGCTGAAGGCTAATTAGTCACGCTAGCTGGAAATCGTTGTATGTCCTTCTTATTAATAGGTCCATGGTGTGACCACTGCTTGGTTATTTACCCAAGATCTTGGGTATTTTGACTTGGTCTTGGGTTCTTGGGTATTCCGTTCAAATCCTTGGGTATTTTATTTTTACTAAGAAAATTAAATATTTTTGTCATAGAGGAAGAATTAAGAAGTAACAAAGTATATTTCAGTCCATTCAAGTAAGCAAAACTCAATGGAGTGCACATAACATTGTTAATTGACTGTTAATTGCTATAAACATTGGTTCAGAATTGTTTATTTGTGATTTGCGTTGCCATTGATCTATACCTAATTAATGCATTACATAATAAAACATGATCACTGATCTACACTGATAACACTAGCCGACTGAGGGCGAATTTTTCTATTCGTATTATCACCTCATGAATATTAATTTTAATAATTAACACAAACAATTACAATAAAAAATGGTTTATAAATTGAACTTAAATGGAAACTATACATGCGAAAAACACGTGTTTTTCAAATTTTAATGCATTTTCAGGAAGCTTGAGTAATTTTGGGCAATTTTTGCTGAATCTTGGATAATTTCGAGCCAGTCATTGGGTATATAAAAAATTGTGAGTGGTCACGCTGATCATTGTGAAGATAGGCTGTACGGTATTAATAAGTACCAGAAGTATGAGACGTTGATTTTGTTATGAATTCAAATAATTAATGTCCTTGAAATTGTTTCGTGAGCCTTGAGTAAGATAGTGATCTGTTGTATAAAATTCATTATAAAATTAACATTTGAATATTGGCGTTTTGCCATTCAGATTCTGAATTGATGCTAGGGGCCTAAACCAGGGGCCAGACCAGGGGCCTATGCCAGGGACTTAGGCCAAGGGCCAGTTAGGCTAGGGACCAAGTTAGGACATCGGCCAGGCCTATAAGGTAGGCCTAGGTGCACAAAGATTATTAGGTTATGTAGGCCAGGGTTTGGGAGATGTGGCGCAGTTGGACTATTTTAAAACACAGAATCGTTTCTATTGTTTTTTCGACTTTCATTATTAGATAAATATATGTGGGTGGGGTAGGTGTGGAAAGACTATGCAGCAGTCAAATAAATCAGTACCCACGAGTGTGCCATGAATCATTTAGCTAAAAAATACAAATCGGGGGATCTCCTTCACGTTAGCCTGAAAACACATGTATCTGCCACTGTTCTGTAGTGGTACGGGATGCTACTACTAGTGACTAAATGACCTTAATGGGGGTGTAACGCCTCACAACCCAACCCCCCTCCGGCCTCACCCCCTCTTCCGATAATCATAATAATAATCATCAAAGAAAGGTAAATAGAGTGTTCGAATAAAGGACATAATAATACATCGTGTAGCATAGCTCACAACGAATGTAGTCCTATAAATAAATGAATAAAGAAATTGTGTAATAAAAATGCCTCTGGCGGGACTCGAACCTGCGACCTCTCGCTGTCAAGGCGAGCGTCATAATCATTAGACCACGGAGGCTTCATGGTTAAACAGATTCAAATACCACCAGATACACTCCATTACACATTAAATACGGCTAGAAACAAATAGTTGCATATAATATAAATCAAGATAGCCGTTTACACTGTTAAATTATATAATAATAATCAAAGGAAGGTAAATACAGTGTTAGAATAAAGGACATAATATTACATCGTGTAGCATAGCTCTCAACGAATGTAGTCCTGTAAATAAATGAATAAAGAAATTGTGTAATAAAATGCCTCTGGCGCCAGAGGCATTTTATTACACAATTTCTTTATTCATTTATTTACAGGACTACATTC
>NW_022758691.1:299890-301678 GCF_011630105.1 Anneissia japonica
AATGACTAAGATTATCACAAATTGATTAATCGTAAGACTGAGCATGTGCAGAGTAAATGCGGTAGTTCAAAGTCAGCGGTAAATTGTGATCATTAGGTAATTAACGAAGGATTAAATGACAATGAATGATAAACTTTAAAATGATCGTATATATATATATATATATATATATATATATATAATGTATATATAAATATATCAGCTGCAGCTGATAGCAACTAGCTCAATCGGCTGAACAGGTAATAGCCATTGTGTGGGCTGAACCATAATGTTTCAGTTGGAAGGCTAAAATGCAAGTTTCAAAAACACACCGTCTTTCGTGTGAGACGTTTAAGCCGTTGGTCCCGTGTGTAAAATGGCCCATGTGCACGTCAAAGAACGCAGTACACTATTCGGAAGAGAGTAGGGCATTTTTCCGGGTGTACTGCCCAGTCACCACCAGAAGAACCCCACTGGAAATAAGTCTTCTTCAGACTTTCGTCCATGGGTTATCCTTGGTGTTCACACCAAATAAATCCATCCATCCACATCAGTTATTGGTAAAAACAGTGACACGACTGGCATGAAGTAAAGATTGTACAGTATCTGGTATATTTCTCAAAACTTTATTTCAAAACTTGCAATATACAAAATCCTGCAATTTCTGTTACAGTCTTGTTACTAGTGTATACTGTAATTTACAAAAAAATATATAATGGTAATGACAATGATAATGGATGTAGACTTGTATAGCGTATTACTAACTCTCTATGCGTTTTCAACAAATGTGCAATAGAAGTTTAATAAAAGAAACAAAATGGAATAATTAATGATAATTAAAATAAATTCAACCAATACACTTTATCTGTCGCGGTTTCTTTAAGCTTAATTAGATTTTCATACTTTTTAAGACAGAGTTTTCTATTATTTGTATCAATCTGCAATTGACTCAACAAATTACGTTGTGGTCTTCCAGTAGGACATTTGTAAGATGGTTAACAATCTACAGACAAACGGCAGGCCATTAAAAGCTGGTGTGTTCATTTCACCTAAGTATAGGTCTATCACCAGTCATCATCAATTGTGACTTTGCAATTCGTACAGACAGTTGAGTTGTATTAGTGATAGTGGGTCCTATCTCGTATAGCCCATAAAAAGATTTGATTTTGAGAAGAGTCCTTGGCTGGATTACATCAGACCTCCGGACTTAAAGTGAGAGAACAGCGCAGCACGCAAGGAACAATATACAGTTATTCTCATGGAGCTTCTGGGATATTCCCAGAAACTCCATGAGAACAACAATAAATGATACCAGCAAACAGCGACAGCAAAATAAGTATCAGCGACGGCAGTAGCGCAGAAAAAAGAGAGATTTAAAATTATTAAATATAAAGAAAGTCAAGATTGTCCGCCATCGGAACCCTTACACAACAAATTTTATTTTTTGAAGTGATCCTTTAAAGCACAAAGAAATTGAGAAAGGCCAATTGACAAACTGTCGCGAATATGTGAAGGCACAGCATCCCATATCCTCGGAAATAAATTAAACACACTAAATTTATAAGCATCAGTGCGACTATACTGATGAGTACACTTCAAGTGATCTAAATGACGACAATTGATTTCAATATTATTTAATATGTTTATGGAATATTTTCGACACAGACATTTTGCAATGAAACAGATAATAAATACGTTGTTGAAGGGGCGCGATTCCAAGATTAACAAGACGTTGAGGGTATGAGATGTTGTGAGCAAAGCATGATCTAGTCATTCTACGTTGTATACTTTCAAGATCTTTTATATGAC
>NW_022758691.1:301713-305683 GCF_011630105.1 Anneissia japonica
GTCAAGATTGTCCGCCATCGGAACCCTTACACAACAAATTTTATTTTTTGAAGTGATCCTTTAAAGCACGAAGAAATTGAGAAAGGCCAATTGACAAACTGTCGCGAATATGTGAAGGCACAGCATCCCATATCCTCGGAAATAAATTAAACACACTAAATTTATAAGCATCAGTGCGACTGTACAGATGAGTAAACTTCAAGTGATCTAAATGACGACAATTGATTTCAATATTATTTGATATGTTTATAGAATATTTTCGATACAGACATTTTGCAACGAAATAGATACAAAGATAATAAATACGTTGTTGAAGGGGCGCGATTCCAAGATTAACAAGACGTTGATGATATGGGATGTTGTGAGCAAAGCATGATCTAGTCATTCTACGTTGTATACTTTCAAGATATTTTATATGACCTATCTTATATGGAACCCAAGCAGGAATTCCATATTCAATAATAGGTCGGACAAGAGAGTTGTAGAGCTTAAGGATAATTTCAGGGTTCCGATGACGGACAAGTCTGAAAATAAAACCCAAAGTTCTAGATGCTTTAGAAGCAGTTTTGGAGACATGTAGTCCCCAATCAAGATTATCGGACACAGTAACACCAAGATATTTGTAACTACAGACGTAAATAAGGTCAGTACCATTAATGTTATATGTTGCTTTGTTGGCAGCATGGTTAACGGATCTCGTTAACCTCATCACTTGACATTTATTTTCATTAAGTTTCATAGAATCAGACATGCTCCATTTATAGATAGAATTAAGATCAGATTGTAACATAATAGTATCAATATGACACTTAATACTTCGGTAAAGAATAGTGTCATCAGCGTATTGAAATATATAGGAATTTATACTGTTCGGAAGATCCAGAACAAATAGATTAAATGAAGTATAGAGCCTTGTGGTACTCTGGAGATTACCTTACTAGACTCAGAAACAACCCCGTTAAAAACAACTCTTTGCGAACGATCACTGAGGTAATCAGCAAACCAATGTATTATAGGTCCACAAACACCGAATTGGTGGAGTTTGTTAAGTAGCATTGAGTGGTTGAACCGATCAAAGGCCTTGCTCCAATCGAGAAAAACCAAGTCAATGGGAGAAGGGGACTGATCATCAAGAAGACCCGCCCAATGATGAAACACACGTGAAATGAGAGTACCGCATGATCTCCCACTAACGAAACCATGCTGCACGGGGGATGTAATTAAATGATCATTCATGTACTCAGTCAAGTGACGGTTTACAATCTATTTGAGCAATTTTCCAACAATCGAACAAAGGGAAATTGGTCTGTATTCCATCTTGACCCGGAGATTTACCTCTCTTAAGCGCATTAATCAGATTAAGCACCTCAATAGGATTGGTTCTTACACAATTGAGTGGAAGAAAGCCAACGTGGTCTCTTCAGTCACAATGTATAGTCGGAAAGACACTGGAACTGGAATTATCAGAAGAAAAATTAGAACAGAAAAAATCATTAAAACAATTTGCAATAATTCTAAAATCACTAACGGTTTCATTACATATCTTAAAAACATTTGATGATGGCTTAGCTCGTTTGCAACGCACGAAATTCCAAAATGCCTTTTTATTTGTACATTTATCAGCAAGCTCAGAAATATAATTAAAATAGGATTTTCTGACCTCGTATAGAACTTTGTTTCTAGAAGACTTATATTTCAACCATTTATTAAAATTATTAGATTTAATAGCAGCTTTATAAAATCTATTTTTCTTCCTAATAAGTTTTAAAATTCCAATATTGATCCATGATCTCCCATTAACGAAACCATGCTGCACGGGGGATGTAATTAAATGATCATTCATGTACTCAGTCAAGTGACGGTTTACAATCTTCTTGAGCAATTTTCCAACAATCGAACAAAGGGAAATTGGTCTGTAGTTACAAATGTCTTGGACTGAGCCAGATTTATGCACGGGTATCACGTTGGCTCTCTTCCAGTCATGGGGAACAGAACCAGTCGAAAGTGATAAATTAAATATTCTAGAGAGAGGTTCTGTGATGAAAGAAGCAGTGAATTTAAGCATAGTTGACGTAATTCCATCTTGACCCGGAGATTTACCTCTCTTAAGCGCATTAATCAGATTAAGCACCTCAATAGGATTGGTTCTTACACAATTGAGTGGAAGAAAGCCAACGTGGTCCCTTCAGTCACAATGTATAGTCGGAAAGACACTGGAACTGGAATTATCAGAAGAAAAATTAGAACAGAAAAAATCATTAAAACAATTTGCAATAATTCTAAAATCACTAACGGTTTCATTACATATCTTAAAAACATTTGATGATGGCTTAGCTCGTTTGCAACGCACGAAATTCCAAAATGCCTTTTTATTTGTACATTTATCAGCAAGCTCAGAAATATAATTAAAATAGGATTTTCTGACCTCGTATAGAACTTTGTTTCTAGAAGACTTATATTTCAACCATTTATTAAAATTATTAGATTTAATAGCAGCTTTATAAAATCTATTTTTCTTCCTAATAAGTTTTAAAATTCCAATATTGATCCAAGGCTGCTTTGGAGTCTTTTTGGCACTTCGTAAAGGAACAACTTTATATATAGATTCAAGGAAACGCTCTTTAAAACGAGTCCAACTGCCATTAAGATCGCCCTCAATAAAACAATCATCCCAATTAATTTTTGAAAACATCTCAATGCATTCTTGAATACTGACTTTTGAATACTGGGGGAAAAATCCAGAGGGACAGGCCAAATTTGGGCATCGACAATTAAATGTAGTGATAATTCCATCGTGGTCACTGCCATCAATACCAGGGTGTGGGGAGATATTATTGATTAGATTAGGATTATTTATATACAGATGGTCAATTGTTGTTCCCAAATTAGAGAAATTGTTAGATCTTCTGGTGACAAAGTTAACCATTGGAGTAAGATTTAACACCAAATTAGGGCATTATGTTTTTAAAAACATCAAGATAAGAAACTTTAGCACTAGGTGGACGATAGAAACACCCTAACAGAATCTTACAATTGTTAAAGTAAATAACAGTCCAAACACATTCAAGTCCATCAAGTTGATATTGAGGAGCAGAGTTCTTTGCGAATGGCTATCAAAATACCTCCGCCCTTCCGATTTCTATCTTGCCGAAAAACCAAAACCAAATAATTATCAGGAAACAACTCAGCGGAATGTATGTTACCATCCAATCCTGTTTCAGTTATTGCTATAATCATTGGATTATCAGCCGTGATAATATATTGTAAAGAGGTGAGTTTATTAACTACACTCCTGGCGTTAAAATACAGCAAAGATGGCGTTATCGCATTAAGACTCTTGCGACTATTAGTAGTATTATTGTTACTACTAGCATTATTGTTACTAGACCTGTCAACAACATTGGTTTGAGGCCCAGGATTTGGGTGAAAGTCACCAGATAAATTCAATGAAACATTGAAAGTAGCGTAATGGTTACTGTAGTACAATGTAGGACCAGATACTACATGACGTCTAGTTTTGGAGAGACAAGCAGGTTGCTTAACACAAGTTTCTTCAGGTCTTGGAATTCTTGTCAAAAATATTTGAAGTAATAGCAATGAAACAAAAGTAGTTTTCCAAGTATAGTATATAACTTTATTTGCACAATTCCTGGAGCCCAACGAGGTACACGTAGTATGTAAATTAACGAGTAGAAGCATAGCAATGTATTTAATTACCTGTATTTGCAGGTACGGTTATACAAAATTGTAAATAACAATGTTTTTCCACAGATTTTTCGGCTTTATTTATATATTTAAAGTCCAAATATCCAAGGAAAATTGCTGAATTTATAATATAATTGCATATTTAATATATGTACTCCTAACTAACTCATAGGGTGAAAAATCCTTTGTCTATATTTAACGTCGTTAAAATTTCACCTTAGCGGCAGTATTTTCGCCTTAAGGTATTATTTCTAACCCTTTCCAT
>NW_022758691.1:306377-332289 GCF_011630105.1 Anneissia japonica
TATATGTATTTGTGTACATGTATAATACATAAACAATTGAAAGGCTGCCGCATTGCTAAACAAGTTAGTATTGTAATGCTCTGGAGAGATGGTACCTAATAAGTCATGTTCTGTGTAATAGCAGATAACAGCAAATAAATCTAAATAAAATCACATCCACTCTCAAGCTGAACATTAGGCTAGGCCTAACTGTCATATGTGTATAATATACAGTCATCTGACTTGACTATTTTTGGTCTTGAGTAGAAAATGCTACGCTAATCAATGACAGTCGAAGCATGGTCTGTCAATAGTATTTTAATTGTATATATACCGTACATAATAAACAAATATGGATAAAAAATACTGCATTCTGCAAATTAACATCAAACTAGGTACCGTATTGTAAAAACAGATTTTAATATTTTTTATACAGTTGGTGGCTGTTGTCTCAGGAATTTATGGTCTCAAGAGGATTCGCTTTCCCTATTTTCCCGTACGTTTATATGAATTCGATACTCTCAAATTGGGAGCAGGATTACTGCCTGGACATTATTTGCCATCGCCAGGGTTAAATTCACTCAGAATTTGGGCGCAGGAGACACATTCTTAAGATTCGGAAATTTCTGTGACACTGGCATGTGCTGTGAAGTTTAACAAACTCGTTAGATAGGCTAGTATAAGTACCCCCACCCCCAACAACCCAACAAATCCTTCTCTGGCCCAAAAGCCGATAAAATAGATAGTATGACCATTATTAGTTTTCGCGGCTTAAGCCGGTTGTGAACCCTGATCGGTTTTTACTTTCTACTCTTCCTTACTTTTTTGTATTATTATTTCTTTGACAAGATGACTGAAATCAGTATAGTCTATCATATTCTAGAGTTACGACAAATTCGGAGAATGACGTTTGAAGATCAATTACATAGTATTAGAGATTTTACGTTTCAAGTTATATCAAATCCTTGTTCATAAGAGGGATCAGTCTGAGTCGCCACGTCAGACTACTAAATACAATTGCTTGTACCTCAATAAATTTCAACATCTATTACGTCATATCCTTCCACATGTTAATTGAATCGCAAAAATTTTAAAATTTATTAATTATTCTATTCTTTGGGTTGAATGAGCCATTGAAATAACAAAGATGAAGATTCATGATGATAATGATGATGATGATGATGGTGATGATGATGATAATAATAATAATAATAATAATTATTATTATTACTATTATTATTATTATTATTATTATTATTAGGCCTATTATTATTATAATTATTATTATCCATTTACGGGTCGTACACACATTAAAACACTTTTTAATCAATAAAAACTGATAAATACATCGTTACAATTAGGCCTAGTTAAGAATTAATTTTATTCCCTGCGGTAAAAGAACAATCAATTTGATTTTGACCAGGAAAGGAAAAACAAATTACACAGGCTTATTGCTTTGGGGTGATGAAAGCAAAAAGCTTTTAAGAATTCAATAAAGATTTAACACCAGTGTTAGAAATTTGTATTAATTCTCATTGCTTCGTTGAGTAATTTTTGATTTTTTTTTTCTAAATAAATTTAGGGCGGTTGATCTACTAAATTCGAAATGAAGTACAGATGTGCCATTGTGTGCTTTCTGTAATTTAAGTGAACTGAAATTTAGTTCAATTTGGCATGTGGCATAGCTTTGTTGATAACACACGATTTAACGAAATGAACATTTAGGCAAGGTGGAACAGAGTTATGCATAGTTTTATGTAACAAACTTAGTCTGCAAAATTCATTAATTGACATTTATTAATCTTAGACTATCGAATCGAGCTCTGATGTTCCATCTAGAACTTAACACCAACTTGCTGAAATAATGTACAGAAAAGGGTGTATCTTATGAAATTTGACTGTCCCCTTACTATGAGAAAAATAATTGAAATTATAATTTAAAAAAAATAAAATTAGTAAAAGGGGTTCAATATCTACAGGTGCTTAGATTCAACACAACGCTTATTCGGTAGCACCAATATTTTGAAACGTTACAGAAGAGAAATCTCACATGATACGAAGTTTCGAATTAGCTGGTAGTAGTTGATTCTGTACAAATATTTAAATTGTTAATAAACTATTTATACCAATAGAATTGCTGGTGTAAAACACGGTATTCGTTTCTAGATAGAAAACTTCAAAAAAAAAAAAAAAAAAAAAAAAGGTATCACGTAAAAAAAAAAAAAAAAAAAAAAAAAAAAAGGTATCACGTACCTGACTGAGAAAAGAGACAAAATATCATCGTTATTGCGAATCGTACAAACGGCGCCGAGTCACAAATGGGAACATTGCATTCTAATGTATAAATTAAATTAATTGGATTTTTTTCAGTTCATTTCCATCTCTATGGAAGGCATTGGGCTAATTGTGTATTAATAAGGCAACAAGGTGGATGTTTCAATAAGCCTGGGGGAATTAGATTTCGGGACATCAAATATTATGTAATTAATGGGCTAACGAAGGACAAAAATTACCTAATAAGTGTTGGACAGTAAGCAATGATCGTGCTGACAGCAGCATTTCAAATACATTTCTTTTACGTATTTAACGATTCGACCGAATAACCATAATAATAACGCTTAAATCCTCTTGCATAAAGTATTAGACTTACATAGCAGGTAAAAACAACTTGATTTTTCGGCACACATTTGGCGGCAACAAAATGTAAACGTTCTCACATTATTGGTGTTTTGAGAATGCGATGGTGTTCATTTTGATTTTTTTTTTTTTTATCACAATCACTTGTATCACCTGTCTTGTCGGCAACTGTATTTATCATCTCTCCCGTCAACATTTTGATAAAAATGAAGATCTGCTTTCGTAAAATTGTGAAATATCTTTTCATATATCAATCGGTACGGTATCTAATATCGCCATAACTTGAACCGACTGTATCAAATACACATTTATCTCATATAAAGATGCTGATATTTTTTATTTCCTATATTGTATTATCCAGCTTGTTTTTTTTTTCTGGGTATATTCCTGAAAAAGTATATATATTTTGTATAATACATAAACAATTGAAAGGCTTGAAGTGGAGTTGAATAGCTCAGTGGTGAAGATGCTTGCCTTCTGATCCCATAGTTCTGGGTTCAATGGACCTTTCCACTAAGCCCCGCCCCTTATATATTGTTGCATAAGGTACACAAGACGACAGCGTTAAAGCATACGCCAACACGTGCGTTTGTGAGACGCGCGCGTATTCCTAGCGTTGTTCTGATTAGTCAGTTGTTAAGTTTGATTGACACTCCGAAAGGTCTATTGCTGTCACAGCAGGACTTTTACTCACAACTAAAATCAACTCCACTCCCTAAGCCTCATAAAGAGACTTGGTTTATAAAGCATCGTTCTCCTGTAAGTGGCAAGTGTACTTGCTGTTGGATGTGAGGGAAATATTTTTTTTTTTTAATTACTAAACAAGTTAATATTGTAGAAACAAAAGCTCCGGAGAGATGGTAATAAATCATGTTCGGTCGGTGTAATAAATAAATCTGAATAAAATCACATCCAGTTTCAAGCTGAATGTGTATAATATAGGCCTACTGTCATCTGCTTGGCTATTTTTTTTGTCTTTGGTAGACAATGCTACGATAATCAATGACAGTCGAAGCATGGTCTATCATTAGTATTATAATTGTATATAAACGGTACATATAAACAAATAGAATAATAATAATAATAATAATAACAATGCTGTAATAGGAACATAATATTATGATCGTATCAAGCATAGCTCTGTAATGAAAGGTTCTTGTTAAGTTATAGGTTTGCCAGAGACACTTTTCCTACACTGAAAAGGAAATTTTCGTTGAATATCTACCCTTATGAACTGTCTACGAACGTCATATGTTCCAATTAATTTGAGAACTGTTATTTATCTCTTTCTACCTCCGCAATGGAGGTTATGTATTCACCGCTGTTTATCTGTGTGTATGTATGTATGCCTGTCTGTTTGTCTGTTTATTTGTTTGTTTGCAAGATTATGCAAAACTTACCTAATGTATCGGTTGGCATAAAATTTAATGTGGCATGATACATTTGGTCTAAGAAAATGTGATATTTTGGTCAAAGGTTAAAGTCAGTAGACCTATTACGGGAAATTGAATAAAATCACATTATTAATTATTATTATGCAAAAGCCGATAGGTTGATCATAAAAAGGACTACGGAGGCAACAGGCTAGATGACAAAATCCGGGTAACAATGAGACTTATGGTCACAACGGGCCTGGTGGCAAAAGGCGAGGGGAAAATGTCCTTGGTGGCAAAAATCTCGATAGCAAAAGGCCATGTGACAAAGACGGGTAGCAATGCCAATCATGCATAATGAAACCTCCTTTTAAAAAACAATTACTTTTCTCATAAAATGTGCCAGTGAAATTACCTTAATTTTCTTCTTGGAAGAATTGTCAATTAACATAGAATAAGGATTTCTACCGTCGATCTGCCGTTTCATTTGATCGAGAATATCATATTACTGGATATAATATAATCGCGTTATTGCCCCGAAGTACATTTCTATAATCCAAGCGAAATGAATTTAGTCGAAAGCAAAGACTGATGATCGTTCATAAAGAGATACTTTTTGGCAATTTTGATCACAACTACATGCCATCTAGATGACAGACATTTGATTGTGAAGATTACAGGCAAATCAATAGTATGATAAATAACTTAGTAAATATCTGTTTTTCTCAACACACCTTTGTGATTGGTTGACACCTTTACTTATGATATTATTGTCCTAAATTTATTACAAAAACCTAAAATATAATAATTAATATCATGGATATTTATTATCATATTACATTCGGAAAATAATTTAAATTCGCTCCCAATGATTTGATTTGAAGATCTATTTGATTCTAAGATATTTACCTGATTTTATTATTCAACTACTACTTTACAATAATAAAATACCAACACAAGCATTCAGAATTTGATTAATAGTTTAGGGTACGCACGTGATTGGTATTAAATACGGTACAGTAGGTAGGCCGTTTGTACATTGTGTCTACTTTCTATAATTAACACATTTAAATGTTTCTGGTACATGGCCAGTGCCCCCACCGACCCCCCCCCCACTTTTTGGCAGAAAATAATGTCTATGGAGATTTTTGTATGATTGGGAAAAAATGCAAGAAAGGAAAGAGGGAAGAAGGAAGAGAGGGAGGGAGGAGAAAGAGAGTCACTCTCCCGACCAAGTTTCATTTTCTCGCAATTCACATTGGCGGATCTGGGGGATCAGGGGTCCTTATACCCCTCCCTTGTGCAAAAAAAAAAAGAAAAATAAAATCAATAATTCTAGACCCACCTTTTTAGGACCCGTGAGCTGATTTTTTTTTTGTTAAAATAAGAAAATTCAATTCAATTTTTAATTAATATGATTTTTATATGCTTTTTCATTTCTTCCATTTTTATCATTTTAATTTGGTTTTATGTCTAGTGCTAGGCTTTTTATCCATTGTTTCTTTTTTATGTTTGTGTTGTGAATTTTTTTGAATTTTGGTGTTTTTAAAATGTTTAAGAAATTATTGTAATACACTCATATACAGTCTTTTAGTTGTCTGTTTGTAATTTTTAATTTATATTTTTATCTGAATAAAAATAAAGATCTTTAATACAAAATTAGAAGTCGGGAAAGTTTATTTCCCGTTATCAGGAATTTTTGGGTTCATCGACTGAATATAAGAATTTTCATTATGGCTTTATTTATTACAAACATATTCTTTCACTATCATTACACATTGAGGCCCTTCTTTTAGGTAAAACGATCTATCTTAAATTTTCTTTCTTGAGTTTGGGACTATTATGTGGCTAGAAGGCTAACCCTAAATCATTTTTGTGTTTTTAATCCTAATTTCGCCGGAATTTACGGTATCAAAACTCCCTAAAGTGCAATTTTTAGAGGAGATTGGCATTCTTTATCAAGAAATGCGCGCGCGAAATTTGAGATTTTTAGGCACTTTTATGGGGTGAAACGGGCATCTTCAAGGGGTGGGTAAAGATTTTCCAAAAATGGATATTTTTCCCTTGTCCCTCGGTGGTTACGCCACTGCGGAGAATATCTGGCAGCTTAGATCATACAAAGGAGCTATGGACACTTTTTGAAGTGAAGAAGGGGTTGCAGGTTATTGTGAGTCTGGTCATTATGATATCTTCCTTTTTATTCTTGTCCTTATGTTTCTCTTCTCTTTTTCTTTTCCTTTCCTTTCCTTTTCTTTTCCACTTCTTTTATTTTCCCTTCTCCCATCTTTCTTTTCTTACCTAGCCTGGTACGCATTATTTTTTTCCCATACAGTTGCGGCAGAAATTATAGAGGGTGCTATTTTAGGACAGTTAGGAGAACTGATATGCATGAATATGCATACAGATCCCCCTCGCGAACAGGGTCAGTGGTGTATGAGTTTTATGCGTGGATGAACGCTATGGAGTCGCTAAGCCAAGATATCTTAAATAAGCCTTGGTAGTCAAGACAGTGTAAAAATTGTAGTACTAGATTAGACACATTCTATGTAGTCCTACAGCATGGTCTTCGAAAGTATAAAAAACCGGAGTAGGCTAATATTGAATCTGGCACCGTAGAGTAGGCCTATAGGCCTACTGTCAGTTCAAGGCTTACAGTATGACGTGTGTGTCGTAGCAGTATGCTCCCTATTACTTAGTAGTAATGATTCTGAAGGACGTTTAGAAATGATCGGAAACAAATTACTAGTACTTCGGACAGTTAACTTACCATTTTACAATTAAAAGATTTTCTTTTATGAGAAAAAAAAATCCCTGACTATTAAACAGACAGTGAGCGTTTCTGTATTCTTTTGCATGATTCATTGGTTGGTAACATTTAAGGATTTTTGTAGAACCGTCTGTAAATCAATGAAAGCTATTTTTACTTCCACCTGATTTTGATCGTTTTAAATATAAAGCTATTCAATATTTAATTGGGTAGACACAGCCTAAACACAGTACGTCATATCATGTGTATAGAATATCGTAAAATTAATGTTTATAATACCTGCCTTTATTCATATTGAATATGAACGAAATGTTAAGAAGTCAACATTAAAACAATACATAGAATTGTACCTGTGTGTCCGAGCATTTCTTAACGTTTATCCTTTAGAATCAGTAGTATAGCAGTTAATTATTGCTATACTTTACACTACTCAAATTAATCGACCAGAAATTCAGACCATGTACGTAAACACTGCCTAGGCATAGGGATATTGTAATTACAGTAATAGTCAATTACGGTAGTTCACTCTGTATCGACTGTATACACTTTCCTCTCGACCGACTACCAAGAGATTTTGGCCTACCCTAACCATGGAGGAATTAATTTAGTTTCGAAACCAACTCCTCCATGCCCTAACAACGCCGTAGCTTTCATATTCCACAAGCAGCCCCCACCACACCACTTTCGCGAGAAGAAGGGTCAAACGTTATTCATGTTATCAGTTCATCTAAATGAACTTAAATAGTACCCTCTAAAATTTCTGCCGGAAATGTATGGGAAACAAATAATGCGCCCGGTAAAAACCGTCAGGGGGAAGTCTGCCCCGCCTGTTACGCAACTGTATTTGAATCAGTTCAACCATGAAGCCTCCGTGGTCTAATGGTTATGACGCTCGCCTTGACAGCGAGAGGTCGCTGGTTGGAGTCCCGGCGATAACTATTTTTTTAATTACACAATTACTAGTACTTTATTCATTTATTTACAGCACTACATTCGTTGAGAGCTATGCTACACAATGTATTATTATGTCCTTTATTCTAACACTGTATTTACCTTTCTTTGATGATTATTGTATAATTTAACAGTGTTAACGGCTATCTTGATTTATATTATATGCAACTATTTGTTTCTAGCCGTAATTATTGTGTAATGGAGAGTATCTGGTGGTATTTTAATCTGTTCAATCTTGAAGCCTCCGTGGACTAATGGTTATGACGCTCGCCTTGACGGCGAGTGGTCGCGGGTTCGAGTCCCGCCACAGCATTCTATTACACAATTTCTTTATTCATTTATTTACAGGACTACATTCGTTGAGAGCTATGCTAAACAATGTATTAATATGTCCTTTATTTACCTTTCTTTGATGATTATTATATAATTTAACAGTGTTAACGGCTATCTTGATTTGTATTATATGCAACTCTTTGTTTCTAGCCGTAATTATTGTGTTATGGAGAGTATCTGGTGGTATTTGAATCTGTTTAACCATGAAGCCGTGGTCTAATGGTTATGACGCTCGCCTTGACAGCGAGAGGTCGCAGTTTCGAGTCCCGCCAGAGGCATTTTATTACACAATTTCTTTATTCATTTATTTACGGGATTACATTCGTTGAGAGCATGCTACACAATGTATTATTATGTCCTTTATTAAATGTATTTACCTTTCTCTGATGATTATTATATAATTCAACAGTGTTAACGGCTATCTTGATTTGTATAATATATATATATATATATATATATATATATATATATTGTAGTAGCTATGAAAGAACAGACTTTTTGAGATATTATATCGAACGATAATTATTAGAGTGGCTATGTGATTCGGTATAAATGTATCAAGGTAGTGAGGATATTAGCACATCAATAAAAACAATAAAGTAAAACCAGTAACATGTGACGAATATGTAGGATAGATATGTATCTCAAATCGCAAACTTATGAGTACTGTACCAGCATTCCTAGAAGTCCCATAGGCCTCCCATATAATGATATGTGTAATTTAAATTTTGTTTTTTATATTATTATTATACCTTATGTAAACTTGGATAATACATGTAAAAAGCTAATATAATAAGTCACGTAGTAATGACGTCTTGAAACATGATTCTGATGACCTCTCTGGTTATAGCTTATATTATATAAATATGGTGAGTACAATGAGGCAGGAATCATTATAAATACGATACTTTTGTGAAGAAATTTCGAGATGATTAGGCCTAAGTCATGCGATAATCAATAGCGTGTGTATGTGATTTGATGGAAAGGTGGTAATAAGTGTGGATATTTTATTCATCAATCTTTCTACTAGGTCCCTTATGAAATAAACATAAACTGAGGGCGAATAGAATAGTTCCAACAACAACAACAACAACAACAACAACAACAATAATAATAATAATAATAATAATAATAATAATAATAATAATAATAATAATAATAATAATAACAATGATAGGATGATAATTTATGTTGATAACGACAATAAAGATGATGATAATAATAATAATAATAATAATAATAATAATAATAATGACGATATTGATGTAATGATAAATGGTACCGTAATGATAATGATATAATGATAATGATGATGATAATGATGATGATGATGATGATGATGATGATGATGATGATGATGATGATGGCGATGATGTTGATGATGATGATGGTGATGATGATGATAAAAACGATGATAATAATAATAATAATAATAATAATAATAATAATAATAATAATAATAATATTAATAATAATAATAGCAACAGTAATAAAATCAGTAGGCCTAACATGTGTGAATATCGTAAGGGTTGGCCCCTTCAAATTGAATTGAAGGCTTATGAGTATAATTATATGATAAATTCTTTAAACAACAGTTCTAGAACAGGTCTACCTATATTTTTTTTTTAAATTGGTTTTTTATGCATTATGTAAACTTCAATAATCTGTGTGTGGAAAACGCTAATAAACTGAGTCACGTGCTGAAACATGATTCAGATGCCCTCTTCTGGGAAAGAAAACATAATCTTAACGTAGAAGGTAAATCATTAATTTTTTTAGAAATGCTTTGTGTAAAAGCAGCAACTTATCATGAACCACTCTTCTAGAAATGCCATCGATCACAATCTTTTCACATTTTGTAAATCTTGATAGGTTAACACCATGTTCAGTGTCTTATTTTGGAAGACCATTACGTCGCCTGGCTCTAAAGATTATGTTTAAAATTCGTTTAAATTTCTCCCTGTAATACTAGGCCCTAGGTAGGCGTACATGAAAGTGAGCCATGATGGGATTGATTTATTTAAATTTTTTACTTATATAGGCCTATCGGTTGAATAGGACTACTTATAATTTAATACGGATAGCTTTTTTTTATAATTTTATTTTCGTTATCACCATAATCATCATCATCATCATCATCATCATCATCATCATCATCATCATCATCATCATCATCATCATCATCATCATCATCATCATCATTATCATTATATATCAATATCGTCCTTATTATTATTATCATCATCTTTATTGTCATTATCAATATAAATTATCATCATATTATTGTTATTATTATTATTGTTAATATTATTATTATTATTATCATTTATCATTGTCAACATCACCATTATTATTATCATCGTCATCTTCTTCATCAGAGAATTTATATATCAATACAGTAAAGGCTTACATTACATTTTATATCTAAAGGTAATTACAACAAAATCTATACAAGACGATGTTGATTTTGGAAGGCGCTGTATAAATACTACCTTAACCTTTAAGAATGAATAAAATAACTTATAACTATAATATACAATTTCATTTATAAATTTAACGTTGATACATAATATGCTATACATAATGTTTACAGAAATAGGCTACACATATATAGATTACGTTTTGATTTCGGATTGGTGTTACATGTATGACCTGTGTTTGTATAACACTACAGATAATTACATAGATTGTTATATATTTGTGAGAAAGTAAGATTTTTTCTACACTACATCACAAAAAAAAAATAAATGCCCGTCATTGTCATGGGGTACTGCTCTTAGATTCCGTCCAATCTGTGAATATTATTTCACAGTGCATCGGACGAAGAACATTAAACTCTGTGAAGAGAAGTAAAAGTTCTAGGATGTGTAAAAAATCCAGATGAATTAACTAAAGCAGTCTTCAGAACAATTAACATAATTCTCATTTGCAATGTAAATAATAATTCGCATTGTCATAAAATTGAAATAATCTTGTAAATCTGTTTTTTTTTTCTTTTTAATTTTTGTAACAGTGTAAATTATAGTATAGCATATAGTGTTTGTAATATTCATTATTTTACTTTTAATTTTGAAAATGTAATTCACTTATTAAAGACCTTTTGATGTTAATGATTTTAAAGTGGCTTTGCACAAGCCCAGGGCTGAAAGTATTATAATTTTCCCCTAACTAAGGTAAATAAATGAATTTGAGATAAATGAAGTGTGGAAATAAATGTATGAGAATATTCGTTCTAACTAAATTTGTTGGTTGATGGCTTCTCTCTCTCTCTCTCTCTCTCTCCCCCTCTCTCTCTGCCTATTGCATTGCTGGAACTCTTTGTATTTTGAAACATGTTGTTCTTATTATTTATTATATTCAGAAACGTAGGCTGAGGTGGGGAGCGGGGGAGTTGCACAAACTCAGAATGTAGATCTAAATCCCTATTCCAATAAAAAATAAAATGTCCATATTTATTTTTATAACTTAGTGGAACTAATTTGCATTGTAAAATTTTGTTCTGGCGTGAAGTCTGTGGTATGAAATTGATGAAATCATCAGTGACTTCTTGTCGGTCAGTCAGTCTGTTGACCGACATAATCAATCTATTTGAGAGAATCAAAATAATTAATCAATTGTCAATTGAACCATTTTAGATAGGCCTATGGCTATTTTATATATTTTTTATATTTTCTTTAAACGTTCTCAAGCACTAGTTTATAGCTTTCCAAGCGTAGTCTCGGGTAGGCGATGGTCTTCTCTGCGGACATTACGATTAATCCACCTCAGTCCACAGCACTTCATCGGACCTTGGTGTCGTCAACCCTCAACATTAGTCTTAAGCTCTGTCCTCACTAGCAAATATTCTTTGACAAAAGAAAGTGTTGTATGGCCATATATAATCATGATGTACCTAAATATGTTTATTATGTGATGTCATCATGACCATATTTAGGCATGTCACATGTTTTTGTCAAACAAAATTTGGTAGTTCGGACAGGGCTTTATAACACCATTTACCAGGCCCTGATTTTTTTCAAGCATTAAATCTAATGTTCGTATGATACATTTCCTATAGTGTACTATGCGCAGCTCTACTAGTTGCTTATTAATGTTTAAACTGGTTAATGCGTCGTTGTAATACTAAAAATTTTTAGAATCAAGATTATAATGATCTACACCTGTTTTTTTAGGATTTTGATTTTTACATTGTTTAAGTGTAAGCAATAGCCTACCGGTATATGCTTAAATTATACATTATAGAACTAATCGGAATTATTTTATCGTGTTGGTGCAGCACGGATAGAAACGATCTTTTGACGGATATTCTGGAAACAACAGATAAGTTTCGCTTATTAAAAACGTACTAGGATTGATGCATAAGGTAGTCTCAACTTCTCATCTTGTCCAATGTGCATATCTTCTTAATTATTTTCACTTTGGGCTCTTCTTTTGTTCAAGGCGGAATATTTTTGTTTATATTTTGATGAAATGGATTTTTGCATAGTTTATTGTATTTGTTTGTATGGAGCTCTGCTTTTCAATTCATTAAATACATTTGAATTTGAATATAAAGCCACTGATATGAAGCTCCTAAGAAGGCGATTTACTATTGTATTTATGACGCTGTTAGTCTTCTGGAGCGTACTGTATATCCGTCTATAAATGTAATTACCACAACGAGTCTTGAGATTTTATCACGTTCAAACCATTTTCAAAATTGATAGCAATTCCAAGTGTCAGTCTTTATATACCTTCCAATCTTACATTATTACTGGTCATTTACTAGCAGATTGTATATTGGCATCACATCTTACAAAGGTGATTTGACACCAGCATTAACAGATAAAGTAAAGAATTGAAATCACAAGAGAACGCAAACGGAAGCGGCGATCTATATAGCAAAAAAAAGGCAGATGTAGGAAAGTAATAGGTTGGGGTGAAGTATTAACGATCACAATAATAAGTGTATTTATAGACGCCATTTCATTGTAACGAAGACGCGGTACTTTAAGGAAAGACCAACATTTTGAGAGCATTAGAGTGGTCATTGTTTATCCAGACTTTATTGGAATTTGATGAGTTGGGCGCGATAATTTAATCCATTGTGGAAACTAATTATTTCAACGTCAATCTTTAAAACATTAAGAAAGTAACACGTGACCGCATCAGTATTCAATACCAACCTCAACTTCAATTCCGAATAACAAACCTAATGAAGATTGAATATACGTTTATTGCTTTCATTGAATTCAGGATTGCCAAATGCATTACCAATTGATAGGCTTAATAAAAAAAAAATATATGACTAAAAATTAATTTCGATGATCTAGGCCTAATCAAAGAAGGAATAATCCAAACGAACGTGATAATGAAAATATAACATAATATTACAATTTCATATTGAACACAAAATAACAGGGAGAGGAAAAAAACACTCAATTGGCCATTTAAATCCACCTGTTCATTAAATTGTACATTTTACAGCCATTGCAATAGACTATAATTCCATCAACATTGGAGTCATAAAAGTTGTAAATGAAATTACTGGAAACAATTTCTTCAAATCACCACATTTTGGCCTCCATATTAAACGTTCTTCGACTGAAGCAATCTGTTGTTTTTTCAGAATTTTATCAAACATACTGTAGCTTATTCATAGAGTTGCAAGGTTTTGCTTTAATGTTTACTTATTGCTCACGTCACATTCTCACTACCATCTCTCATCTAGTCTTATCTTTCATAGCCTCTTTTCCATTCTTCTTGCCAGCATCTACTTCTTAGGCTCGCTATCTGGATCCTACCTTCATGACTCACTCTAACTATATTAGAGTGTTGACTGAACCAATAGTTATTATTTCTGGCTGTTGTTACATTTTTAGATTTTGATTATCAATGTTGTATCCCAACCGAAGTCCATTTCCAGTCAACGTTTCCTACAGCCTAGTTGTTTTTCAGTATTTTTTTTTGCCTTTTTGAATATATATATAGTTCTTCTATTAACTTTGATTATCTAAATCTTTTAATAGGTAATAGGCCTGTGGCTATAGGAATAGTACCGTATATAAGGGATTAGGTAATAAAATGGAAAGCATGATCGATTAAACTGGACAGTAATAACCATAGGTTAATCCAGGATACACTTGAGCAGCTGAGCACCTATTCAAAAAAAAAATCTTTAAATTCCACCATTTCTATGAAGAAAAAAATAAGGCTTGAGATAAGTGAATTCCAGTAAAGATGACGTTATTGCCCAGAAATTAAAGTTGAAGTAGGCTGTAGTCGTGGCGGTGCGCCAAAGACGCAATACACTAGAGTACGCTTTAATATCAATCAGGCGCGTAGAGATTAGGTAAGGTGTCCAAAGCCTGGTTCACGTCGAAGTGAAGTCACTTAACTAATTCTTGAAATATGATACGATATTCCCTAGTTGCGTTTGATGCCAAGTTAGAGCCAGATAAACATCCAGCTAGCTTCGAGGCCGTCGACGTCACACGGTGGAAAGGCTTGTTTAATAAATCGTCTACTGTATTTTACCATTTTACGAACCTCTAGTACCAAGGGGTATTCGTAAAAAAAAAACACCCCCAAAAAAACTGACAAATTCGTAAACTGCTGTTGACCAGGTGTCAGTTTCCACTACCTAGTCTAACTGAACAGTACGAACCAACCGACAGTGCAGCAGCGTGGTCTATCGCAATCTAGTAGTAGAAAGTAGGCCCTAGCTAAATTTATCTTCGATAAAAAAACAAATTATTTTAATCGCTAGCATTCTCTCATTTAGTAAAATATTGTTTTAATTCTCATTAAAACGTCTGTATAATTTATGGACCTTTCTGTCGTGTTTTTTTTTTTTTAATGTAGTTTTTAGATCGATCAACTGTGTTGTTTACATGCACTTAGCGAAAATCTAGATTCGTTGTGTCAAATAAGTTGCTGACTTCAGCACTCTTTTTTATTTCGTCATCGTAAACATGTGCGCTCATTTTAACGACTGGCGTTGGTGGTAGTTAAAACTGAAATAACAGTGAATATTATAGCGGAAATGGAAAAGATTGAATTGTCAATAAATAAATAAATAAATAAATAAATCAGATTTTATTATTAAGAATAATATACATTATCACTTTGGAAAACGTACGCAATCGTTTTGACGTTATTACGTGGTCGATGATGCAAAGGGCAAACGTCATTTGCAATATTGACTATTCGTAAAACTAACGTTTGCTGGGTTTTTACCCATAATATTACAAATAATTTCTGAGGATGATAATAATGGTGGTACAACACAACAACGCTGGCTTATATGCCTACGTTACGTAATCATGTCCTTGTAATCCGAGCCGACTTTACCGTTAAGCAAGTTAATTTACCGTTATTCTTTAAGCCTTTATCTAGCTATAATCGACTGGTTCACGTCGAACTTTTAACTAGTTAAGTGGATCTATATCTAGATAAAAGTTCGACGTTAACCAGGCTTAACACACTCAAGCCGAAGGATTATGTAGGATTACAAGGGTGCAGATAATCTTTAGGACATGGGGTCGATTCATTACGGGTTTCACAAATATGCTAAAAAATCTCAACATTTGTAGACTCACGACTATTCTATTCCGTTTTAACACACAGTTTTATACTACGAGTGAATATTGTTATTATGATTTCGATTATTACGATGATGATGATTATTGTTGTTGTTGATATTATTATTATTATTATTTATTATTATTATTATTATTATTATTATTATTATTATTAGTAGTAGTAGTAGTAGTAGTAGTAGTAGTAGTAGTAGTAGTAGTACTAGTAGTAGTAGTAGTAGCAGTAGCAGCAGTAGTAGTAGTGCAGAGCATACGGATGATGCCTCTTATAGTATGACGAAAGAGTGTGAAAATTAAAAATAATTCCTAATTAAAGAGTACAGCATCCAAAACTTGAAAGAACGTACAATATACAATATTTTTTTTGTAATAGGGCTGAGGTTTGTTTAAACAACTTTATGCCCGATCAATTATTAAATGCTTCCACCACCGTCCCACAGTGCAGCACAAGTTACTAACATATCATCCCTCATCCGTGGAAATGAAATAAAAACAGAAGAAACCATAGCATTCGCTAAGTTCTCCGAAGTTGTATTGGCAACAGACCATCATCAATTAGAAAAGCTAAACAGAGGCATTTGACAACAATTTAAAACGAGGATGTTTTTTTTTCGATTGAAGTTTTAATGTTTGCTTTCTGTCATCGTATGTCGGTCGAGTTCATTATATAATTACTTAAAATTAAAAGAACAATGTTAGGAGTTGATAGTACACAGTTGACTGTTTGAAAACAGAGGATTCGCTATTTTACTACTGTTTAAAGACAGTAAAGTTATGTGCAGGTGTTCCATGACTATGACAATCTAATGTATAGTAGGCATATTTATATATTCCGGGTTCAATGAACTCAATAAGTGACGTAATCGGAAATACCAACCACAGAAATCGATATACGGAAAGTTATTGATTGCAATTGAATAATACCAATGAATAATAATAGTAGTAATAATATTAATAATAATAATAATAATAATTACTATTATTATTAGAATGCGTCACAATCCTGCAGCTATTAAACTGCCCACGCATACGTACCGTGCAGTACGGGTAGTTTGCTTGGCGGCACTGATTATATTTAAACGTATTCAGTTAAATAAATCACGTAAGTGTTAATTTTTGTAAAGAACTTCGTGCATCAGAATTCGGTTTCAATGGTAATGAATTCATTAACACTGCTGTAATAATTTCTTTTTTTAATGAGAACATAATAAGAAATTGCAAACCACAGGAAGGCCCCAGTTTAACGTATCTGACCTTACACTTTTGATATAGCACGAATATGAGAGAGTGTCAGAGATCTATAAGATACGCCCTCGTGTATGTTTTTCAGACGTTACACTTTTAATACAGCACGAATGTGAGAAAGTGTGTATGTTTTTCAGCAAATTAAATTTTGAATGAGATAGTTGTAAGCCTATATTTCGCATGTGACTTTAATGTAAGGCATATGGGAACCCCCGAAATAATAATAATGCAACATTATAACTGAAAAAAGAGGAATATTAGAAAGAAAGATCTATAAAATACGCCCACGTGTGTATGTTTTTCAGACGTACACTTTTCATATAGCACGAATGTGAGAGTGTATGTGTTTTTCAGCAGATTAGATCTCGAATGAGATAGTTGTTATTCATGTGACCTTAATTTAAGGCATATGGGAACCCCCAATAAAATAATAATTTAAAATTAACATTAACTGAATAAGGGGAATCTGAGAAAGAAAGAAAGAAAGAAAAAAAATCAACTTTCACCGCCGGGACTTATAGAATTCGAAACCGAGACTTTCCGTCAAAGTACAGTTCTGTAGGCCTATATAAGAGATAATGATGAATTGTTAACAATTTATCTGACAAATATTTCTTCATCAACACATGCCTATACATATAATATTCAGGACTTGAAAGGTAACTCCTATTTTGAATTCAATTTCACCATGATTCAACGGGATACGTTCGCTCTATGGAAACAAGAACCGTATAGGCTTACGTGAGTGTAGATACATTCAATGCTCTTAGCTACGGATCTGTATCAAATTGCCAAAATAATATTATAATGAAGATTTTTAAAATAGAGAAAACGAATGTAATGAATCGCTTGCATTAATTTTGTCGTTTTCTGACAAAAGTGCTCTCGGCAAATGAAACTTCTTATTGTAAATGTAGATTAAATGATAAACAGCAGCGCATTGCCTACATGATTTGAATTTACTTGTAGAATGGGTTACCGATATAGGCCTATGGGGTTTGATTTGAATTGATCGATACCAGACATGTATATGATTTCATTTTTTGTAAACTACTTCCGGCCAAAAATTGTTTCTGAATGATGCGAGTAAAGTGATTCAGCACTGACAATGTTCACCTCACTGCATGAGTTCATAAACAGATGTTATCAAAATAAGGACATTGTAATAGAGACTGCGTAGTCATCACATTTGTAAGGTAGTAACAAATAAGATTGTCGTATGGACGCCAGGTCTCGTATCAAATAGCGGATTGGACAAATATACCCCCTCAATGTGAGTGTATATAAGAGGGTGAATTGCACCATTCAGATATTCAAAGCGATCTCAGACGCAAAGCGGAGAGACAATTAGTCAAACAGAAGAGGTAAGAAATTTGTATTCACTTTGTTAGATGTATTTCAGTGTAGTATTATTTATGCTACAGATACACTGGAAGAGATACAATTTTATCATTCTTGTAAACTTTGTCTCAAATACAAAATAGGCTTTCACGTAAATAGGCCTAGTAAAATCTCAAAATATTAGAGCATAATTTTTACAAACTTACATTTTCGTAATTACCTGTATGAGGCATAGACCTCAAAGCGTCCAAAATGTTGATTTTTAATTTTGTAACTTGTAACATGAACTTTAACTTAGACCTTTAAAGATGTTTCTTTCTTACATCTTACAGTTAAGATTACATTTTTGATAAAGAATTTAATTTTAACAATTGTCACTATCATTCTAGTAAAAATAAACTATAATGTAGTATTTTCATAAAACTTTAGCGTATTTTATCAGTCAATTAATATAATTTGTATAGTGACGTACCGTACACACGCACGCGTAATGCGTGTTTATATGACTTAGCGTCCAAATCCGTCAATATTCAACAACGCATTGTGAGTCTGATGAGTAACAAAACTTGCATAATTTCTGTGACATGAATTGTACCGTACTCATTAATTGAAAATAATTATTTTCTTTTTATTAGACAACATAAGTTAACATAAGTTAACACTTGTTTAAGAAATAAAAGGGAACACTTAGAAAGCATTTTATGAAAAAAATTATATGGCTAATTTTCCACAAGAGAACGGTAATCTGACAGGATATCATTATTGGGCCTATAGAATATGTCTACTACTCCTCTGTGGTCTTGGAGAGAGGATGATAAATATGGCTAAATGTTTTGCTGAGCGTCTGCTAAGGATGTAATTAAAAGATTGAAAGATAAGGGAAATGCTGTGTCATTCCAATAATGTAATGATTCGTGTCAAAAATTCACAGAGCAGTTGATATAGGAATTGGAAGACCAATCTGTGTTTGTTTTCCCTCTCATCAATTCGTCAGAATTATTTTAATTGTGCAGTTGTTTCCTATTTATATTAGAGAAAAGAGAAATCAGACACTGAGAATTCAGACACTGAGAATTTACGCACAGAGTTGCGTGAGCTGGTGTATGTGTGTGGGTAGGTAGGTGTGTGTGTGGGGGGGGGGGGGGGGGCTGGGGGGGTGGTGCTGCTGTGTGTGTGTGTGTGATGTTTGTGTGTGTTTGAGTGCACGTCAGTTTTTTTTAAAAACTAGTATAGTAAGTATACTACTTGTACCTACAAATATTTCCATGCTAATATGACATGTGCTGCTAGCAATGGACGTTTCCGCTAAGCCCCGCCCCTTGGATATTGTTGCTAAGGTCCCACAAAAAGACACGCGCGTGTTCCTGGCCCTGTTTTGATTGGTCAGTTGTTAATTTTGATTAACAATCCGGAAAGGTCTATTTTGATTTATATTTCAACATTGGCCAGAATCATAGAATGACATAAATTGTATGTAGGCCTGCATACAGTACACTGTAAGTCATTAAAAGTCATTGTATGTACTATACCGCAAAATTCCACTAGTAGTTCATAAAGCCAAAAAAATGATACTGTAGATAAAATCATCTTGGGTTATTGACCAATGTAAATCTCCCGGCACGATCCTTATGAAATACTTGAGATATGTCATTGTGAGAAGAGGGTAGAAAAAAACACATAGGAAACATTTCAAGTATAATTGAGTCGAGTACCTGATGTTATCAATTGTCGCCATATCAAGCCAATGATTATTTCATAATTCTACACTCTATGTTGTATGGATATTGTAATTACACAGTGTTCATATGCATTTATTAGATACCTGTGTAATTCTGCAACAATACCTGTGGATTCAAATGCCTTTGATTACTGAACACCATTAGAAAAATATACATAAATATGGCAAATAATTTTGTATAATAATAACATAATGCTATAGGCTATGTATTACTTTATTAAGCATTATAATACATTGATAATATATAAACTACAGTATATGAAATATAAGACTCATAATAGACTCTAATTTGATTAGAATAGATGCTTAGCCAACTAATAGTATAGTAAAAATTTATGAATAAAAAGTCCTATTGGCCTATCATGTGTGTGAGGTAGGCCTATACTTACTTATGTTCCATAAAGCCTGGTTTCCATGAAATCGCTGCAGTGTCACTGCAGTGTTTTCACTGTAATCGTTACACCGTGTACTGTCTCTGATGCAACCGGCGGGAAGGCTCCCTATTCGGCCGACGAATCAGCGTCGCCGAAAACTGTTGGAGACAAAGCTTAACGTCCAACTTTCTGTCAACACCGCGTCTGTATACATGGGTAATGTTCTTGGAATGATCTTTCTATCGAGTCTTTAATGGGAAGTAATAATAGTGTAATAATTGATACTCTACTCCATTGTTTTATGAATGATATACCGATATCTAAGATTTCGGGTCTGCGTCTTTTACTTTTATCGTCACTGGCATTCTGGTATTCTTTTGATAGATGTTGATAGTCTTGCTAGATGACCAGCACATATCCATTTATTTCGTGCAAGTGTTTGTATTTACTTCACTCCTCCAAACGTCTCACTTATTGTCTTACATTGTATCAAGTAGTGTAATTTCCCTTTCAATTAATTGACTCTGCTGGTTACCTGGAATAGTCCAGGTTGCTGATCCATAGCATGTAATTTGGATGACTACATCTCCTCGGGATAAATTATTTGAAATATCTAAAGGCTATCAAACCTATATGCTTACTTGTTTCAGTGGGTCTTAAGCAAATCTTCAGGCGGAGGAACCCAGCGTCACCTATTATGAGTCGTTTTCAATGATGATTTTGTTGAGGGCAGGCTGCCGCCGATCAGAAAAAGATGCTGTGTTGCCAAGCTTTCAAAAAAGGCCGACAATCTATCTATGTTGATTCCATTCGGATAATCTGATTTTCTAATCGCATTTTTAAAACTTTTGTGAATATTGTAGGGATTATTGAATCATTTAGCCTGATATCTCTTATTATTTAAATAAGTCGGCTTCTTGGTTTTCTACGTTTTTTCCGTAGGCTTTCGTAATAATGATTGCATATTTATGCCGATTGTTCGGAAGACATGAAAGCCTTTTGTTCAATAGAGTAAAAAGCTTCCCTACTCAATATAGCCATTTTTATCGATATTATATTATACATTTTGATGAACACATTTACTTGGAAAATACTTTAACTTGGAAGGTAACATGTTCTTTTTGTGAAGAATATATACATATTTATATTGACGTAGAGTGATTTAAAAACGAATTTTCAGTGGTTTCAAATAGGCCTGCTATAAGATGGACTACGGTATTACAAAGGTAATTTAGGCCTATGTAGACTTAAACTGATTTAGTATAAGTATGATTTTAGTTTCAAAATCCGTGGCGAAATGCACACCGTTTTATAATGACTACAGGGTGACGCTTTCAGTTTCTAAATAAACGTGAAGTTTTCCAATCTCTAAACGAATTCGACGCGTTGAAACTGTCCGTCTGATTAAGCCATCATGCGTAATTATCTTGCCCGTGAATGCAATAGCCTCAGTGCAACTTATTAGCGCGGTAAATACCACATTGAGTTTATTTTGCAAAAAAATTACAAAATACAGCTTTTATATTGGATTTGCTTTGTTTGAATAAGTTCCGGCAAAAACGTTCCCATTCTTCAGTGTGGCCGTACATGCATTAATCAATAATAACATTCACAGAGTAGACAAGATTTGAATTTAATTAATCCTGAAATAAACCCAGTCCAAACACGGATAATATCACAGAATTCTCCTTAATAGAATACAGTGTACATTACAGTTATCATGCCTACGCATTTTCAACATTACGTTTATACTATGATTAACAGTGCTTCTATAGTGACGTTTTGACAGATGTTAACAGTACACCTGCCGAAACAAGCTGACACATCAGTTGAATAACGGAAACTACCGGTTAGGAACAAAAATGTAACAGTTAAATGATTGGACGGAAGATACACGTAGTAATAATTTGGATAACATGTAGTCTGAATGTCAGACTTCACTGATATCCGGTGGGTAATGTAAATTAAATGTCACATGATTTTTAGTTCCCTTCCTTATATCTGACTTTTAATAGTTTTATACCTGATGGCCGAAATGGAATTTGATTTTTTTGATAATCAAATGTGTTCCAAAGAAACCTTCGCAAAACTTTTTATTTTAACAAGGTACAGTAACCATTATAAACTGATCTTACGAAACATTTCTTTATTTAAAGATACATCATGTTAATAATAATCTTAATACTTAGAACCTAATTATAATTACTAATACTATTACAATTATTATTATCATTCTTTCTTGTATAATTTATTTATTGTCATTTGTTATGTGTGTTGTTTTTTGCCGTTCCCTCGATAGTGTTTTACCCTTGGTTATCATTGAATAGATTTTGCTGTAATTTACATTATCCTAAAATGTTTTAGTAAATAAATAAATCATACGATTAATTAATCCTCATTGATTAAGTTTACTTACAGGCTCAGGTTATAACGCATATAACTGTTTAACAACCAGAAATCATAGGAACATTTACATAGAAAGTACCTAACATCGTCGTTTGACCAAATAACCGCAACAAATACCAGGACTCTAACAGATGTATTTTAACATTAAAATACAAATTGCATCTTAAGAGAAATATTAGCGAATCACGGAAAGTCATATCAGTCTGTTTTGTGTACACTACGCTGTGCTGTTTAACCTACTTTATCAAACAAATGTACCATGTATGTTTGATAGGTCTATGCTTTATTAGAGCAACTGTTTGTAATTTTAACAAGTACAACTGATGCAACTTAAAAGTCAGAAGCATTTCCTTTCCAAGTATGCAATTATACCACGCCATTCATTTGCACGAAATACAGTATTGTGATTCCCTTCGAGGATAAGTAATCAAATGCCTTTTGAAATACAGTATTACCGAGCGCGGCAAACATTTACCTGCTTATCGACAGCGTTAAAAACAGTCGGGGAATTTGATTTTGTTTTTTTCAAAATAAATTACAAGTGTTGATATGTCTGTTATGATATAATATCAGTACCTGATGATGTCGTATGGTCGTAACTATTAGTGCAATAAATATTTTATCTTGAGGCAGAACTTTGTATTACTTGTTATTTGTATAAACATCTATCTATGCAACAGCACTGATTTACTTGGGTATCTGCTATAGTATTTATATATTTAATATTACATATATATACCGTATGTTATATATATATATTTCATAATGTTAATAGTATATAGGCATACATATATATATAATCCTATATAAAATCAACTGCGTTATATAATAGTAGAAACAGTTCTCGAATAAAAGAATAATAATGTAATGATCGTATCAGCCATAGCCTATCAAAAAAAAGTTATCAATTGTATGAAAATGTTCCCAAGCATGAACTGAATCCGCAGCCTATTACATTCAAAGCGAGTGTGGTAGGGCTGGAACTCAAGATGTCAGTGCCAGAGATCAATTCCGTTGTTCTTTCGTTTTTTGCTGAGGGCTGAAATATTATACAAATAGCCCACGTCATCCGTATGACAGAAAAATCATTTGGTCGTGTCACTAGGCTCTCACAGCTTCTCACCATCTTACTTTGACAAAGCCAAAGTGCAGAACCAAACAGTTTGAAGCGTTTTTTTTTTCCAGGGGACTGTTTTCTTGAGGAATAAGCTCATTGTTTCAAGTGTAGTGTGAATCATCACCTTATTCACTCTGAAATGGTTCTTTCAAGTTTGTTTGATTGAGATATTTATCATTTTGTCCTGCTTTTCCATTCTTTATCTTGCATTTACTTTTAGTGGCGTTTAGCCTGGTATTTGGCGATTTCTATTAAAAAAAAAAATAAACACCGTACCGTGTACAATGATGGTCATATTATTGTGAGCGTTAAAGATTTTAGCATTGGATTGTCTTTAGTGTTCTGAATTTACCACCAAAATTACTCCACGTCTCTGGACTTACCTAGGTTAACCTTGATTTCTGAAGAAACCAAAACCGAATCATACTGTGTTACGGACAGACGCTTGAAAAGAAACATCAAAATACGCTATAGGTCTATCAGTGTATAGGATAATTAGTAAAACTTTTCTTAAATTCAGTTGTAGTTTTGGTGTCAGAGTTTCAATAAAGCAACAACAAAACTATGTATATTTCTGATTGTAATAATATAGGCTTATTCGTGTGTTGAAATTAAAACATTGCATACAGCTGGAGATTTGGTATCTCCTCTTTCGATCTATCAATCTGCCAGGATTCCGAGGACAGCTATTACGTATCTTACTTACACGTTGAATGAAATGGCGTTTATTACGCTACAATAGTAATTTGTTTGGTAATTTCCATTTTAGGAGAGTAAACTATTTCTAATGGACTCTTGTTAGACCTTGAAACACTTCTATGACTATTTTGTGTAGGAAGAAAAATTGCAATATGTTAATATTTGCTTGTATTGTAAGCATTTTAGTAGAACGGCGGATAGGGTTATACATGTGAGTGACGTCATTAATCCAAAAACTTTCCCAGTATGATTGAGAATCCTATAGATTGAAAATGTAAATATTTTCCAGATGAGGAACATATGTAGCATTCCAAATTTGTCAGCCAAAGAGTATGTTTCAGAGCAGACTAATTTATCAAATAATATACAAAATCTATTTTGACTAATTAGGTTTGTTGCGGAAAGCACTTCTGCACAATCAGTCTTTTTATTTCAACACCGTCTTAATCAACTGACGGAATCCAATCAGTCGTTAAAGCAACACCTTGCTCGATCAATGTTGTCAGCCGTATCTATGTTGTAGTAGTAAAATTAAACCAAATCGCTGTTTAACTATAAAGTTATTCAATCTGCGGTAATGTTAATTATTCAAAATTCAACCTAGTTATGTGGTAAAATGAAACCATATCAGTGTTTAACCTTAAATATATACTATCTGTATTCTAATTTGAAGAACCTCCCAGTTGAAGCACTGAACTTCTTAATTAAGAAGAAGAAATAAACCGAGTCATATAATAATATATAATAATTCAGTATTACATTTCTTATACTACGAAACTTTTCTATTGATTACCGACCATTTATATTAGAAACTGAATATAATCTCTTTGATGAGGATATTTTTAATGGTTTTAATATTTCTATTCATTGATTACCTAAATTAGCCTAAAGTAATTAAAATATTGCATTTTTGGTTTTTCAACATGTACAGTTTTAATTCAATTGATGAAAAACATTGCGACATCAGTTGTTACAGCAACATCATACTAACTCAATTTTTGTTAGCAAATTCATGTTGTTGTTTACTATATTCAGAGTAGATTACTGTATGTGGTATAACCACTGGTACAATGTACAGTGATGGTCATATTATTATAAGCGTTAAAGAACTTGGGGTTAATTTCCAACTTTCAGTGTATTGAATTCACCTCCAAAATTACCCACGTCTCTGGACTTACGTAGGTTATACTTGGTTTCCAAAGAAACGAAACCAAACCGAATCAAACTATAAACACAGACGTTTTATAAGTTAAAATGCCATTCACAACTCCTAGATAAATCTATATCAGTGTATTGCTGAAACTGAAAGCATAATGCATTTGGTAAAAACTTATTTTGAGTTTAGTTGACGTTTTGGTGCCAGAGTTTTGAC
>NW_022758691.1:332307-345151 GCF_011630105.1 Anneissia japonica
TAATAGGCTTATTTGTTTGTTGAACCTAAACTATTGCATGCAGCTGGAGATTTGCAACACTTTATCTCCTATTTCGATCTATCAATTTTCCAGGATATTGCATTTTTAGTTGTTTTTCAACATGTACAGTATTAATTCAATTGATGAAATCCACTGCGACATCAGTTGTTACAGCAACATCATTCTAACTTAATTTTTGTTAGATGTGTTCATGCTGTTGTTTACTATTTTGAGAGTAGGCTATGTGGTAAAATTAAACCAAATCAGTATATGACCTTACATTGTATGTTAATGCACAAACGTCTTACAAATAACAAAAATGTAATCTTAATCATGCGATGCCTATTTTTGGCGAAGAATTGCTTTGGACATAGAAAACGTTGATCGAAAACAGCATTTAAAGACCAAAATAGAACTGTTGACACACAATGGATACGTTAATTGATTCGCATTAAGTTTGCATGGAATAATTCAATCAAGGCTGTAATACATGGATATCACATATTCTGCAATGTTAAGTGAGTCGTTTTGTTACTACCGAGACAACTTGTCGGAGTTCTCGGGTTAAACGCAGCGATACTCATCAAACCCGATTTTACACAATGGTTCAAGTAGTCGAATAAACAAAAAAATGTTCTGCAAAGATACGGACATTTTTCAGATTAACTACCGTAGGCAACAACCACCATAGTCATTATCAGTTTAAGTGCTCTATTAACACAACCACGTATTGTCATTTTCCTTTTTCAAACATAATATTCTCCTTTTTACATTCACATAAAGAATTGTCTCGCTTTACTTATACAGAAATTATGTTTTTATGAACAATGCAACAGTGTTACTTATTTTATAAGTCTAGTCAAACAATAAAATAAATGTTATTGATCCTATCTTATGCTCTATTCACACTATCAGATAGTCTCAACGTGTTCGAGTAGGTCGAAGCTGATTGCCTTATTATATGTTCTGGTGAGTCATATTATGGTGTATCTTCAGGCATCAACTAAACCAAAGCCTCTTAATTTGATTAAAGCGGAGGGAGGGTGCGTTCTTCTTACCCCATTATTTGCCAAAACTGGGATTTGCCTATATATGGCATAATAATGTCATATACCACATTGCCAGGATGATGTCATACCAATAAGGTGTATTGAAAATCACAAAAATTACAGTTATACATAGCCTCTCATTTATAATAATTTTTCATGCGATGTATATATAGTTTTTCAGACTAACTTCAGACAAACCGACCGATAGCAATTACCAGTTTAAGATCTGTACCAATACAGACACATAATGTCATTGTCCTTTTTCAAGCACAACGTAAAATGATAGATGATGATGATGAAAGTCCACAAGGGCGCATTGTGATAGTTACACACCAAATAGACCGTGAACAGATTTGTCTGAACACAGAAAATTATTAATCATAAATAATGCAATTATATAATCTATTGGATTAAATCTTGTCAAACAATCAAATAATGTTCAGTTCCTACCTCAAGTTGTTTCACAGAACCATGTTCAATAAAAAAAATACGATTATTTCAAATTAACTTTAATTTCAAGATCGGTAGATGTCACTGTCCTTTACGAACACTTATCTTTCCGCTAAAATTCACAAGGGACACTCATGATACTTAGTCCTAACGGAGTGTTAACAGACTTGCATCAACTTCCCGAACACGGAAAATAATTTATCAGGAAGATTCAACCACTGCTTATTAAATCTTGTCAAACAATGAACTACATGTTCCTCATATCTCAGGTAGTTTACCTTACTTCTCTCTGGCTGTACAGTGCCCGTGATTATAATATATTCAATGCAAAATATACTTGGGCCAATTTCCAATGAAATATTGGCAACAAACATTATAGGTCTATAAATTATGAGCTAAAGAGCTGTAACGACATAGCCATGCAAAGTCATTGTTCTTTTTCTAATATAACAATAATCTTGTTTATACTTCCTATATAGAACATCATAATCTTTCTGTCAACATCCACAAAGCACATGTTCTTTAAATGAACAGTGAACACATTTGTCTTTATACATGAACAAAGAGCAATATATATCAAAAAATATAATGATGAAGTTCTCTTTGCAATTCAGTGTCGAAGTGGTACTCCTATGTTCGTCATTCCTTTCCTGCAGCATTCACTAGTTTCTTTTTTCTTTACTAATAAATCATGATTTACAGAGTAGATATATAGACTACAAAAAGGAAGACCGTGACGTTTATGCTTGTATTATTTTTATAGCGTTATCCTAATGTAGGCCAATATTAACAATTGTGTTCACCTTAAAAACAACCATGTAATAAATATATTTGTATTATGTTTTTTAAAATACAGAGTGCCAGCAGTTGCCAAGATATGGGAAATTCTATATTTTCAGCTTTAATTTACGCATTTTAGTCAATTAGCATATGGATGAGGCATGTGACTAAAATTTATTTCTCTTGCCATTGTGTGTCCATTTCAAAATGAAAAACCTTTCTTTGCTTGATTTTCTATCGATTAGATTTATGATTCATGTAAGTTAAAGACACTGTTGTAATTTCCACGAAATGAAAGGAGCTTCGTTTAAATAAGAGATAAAATTACGAGAAATACATGTGAAATAACTACTCTCTATAAACTAATCATGGTTATGAAAGATTTTAGCGGGTTGTTTCACTCAAGCATCCTATAATTCAGCTGTTTAAAATAAAGGTACCATATGTTCATGTAATGTGGTTCTGACATTATTAGATCGATGGCTTTTACTGAAATTTGCGAGAGACAGAGGTTTTGATCAATAAATCACTTTTGGAAATATTAGTGTAGAAAAACTACACATTCCCCCAGCCCATATAAAGACGTTACAAACTAAAAACCACATATTTTGCTTATATCGCACGAAGGATAAATGCAATTAAGTTAGTCATGTTTCTTTTTGAACATAACAAAATAATAAACTGGTCTTTAGAAGAAAAAAACAGTTTTATCATTTACAAGAGTGTGTTAGACGCCTGCAAACCTGACAAACAGTGCAATCGTATTTTTTAAAAATTTAATTTCTTTAATTAATGTTAAAATTGCACTTTAATAAACTGTCTTAAAAAAACATTTCGATTATTGAGATGTGGAATTGTGCAGTCAACGAGTACGGTATACGTTATGTTGCCTTCTACCTTCAGAAAATAATTTACGTAGTAATGAATGGAATTATCGTTATCTTAAAAAATGCTAACCCAAAATATATAAAATTAATATTTTTTGTTAGTATTTTATTTGACATTTATGCGTTAAGTACGAACATAACAGGTGTGAAATATGTTTATATAATTATTGCTCGATATAAGCAAATAGAATGGCCGATGGAATTATTGCATCAGCAAATGATTAATCCTGCTATACAACTGAGAACTTTTATTGGTACTGGTCCTTCGTGTACGGATTATGAAATTTATAATTAAAATATCAATAAATATGTAGGATATAAACCATTTTTATACAAAATAACATATTAAAAATAAACCATAATATTTTTTTCACAGTTTTCAAGGGCAGTAAAATTATTTTCTATATTGATGGTTTTGACAATTCTTAGACAACGAAAATTGGTATGACCCTTTAGCTGCATTACCTAATAAAGAAACCATAATTAAAACATAAAAAGTCACAATATTGATGAGATTGTGAATATACTGTTGGCGTGTTGATCATCTCGCTAAATAAGGTTTATATCAAGTTTTAACAAATATTTGATTTACTAAATAGGTCTAGATTTATGATTCATGTAAGTTAAAGACACTGTTGTAATTTCCACGGAATGAAAGGAGCTCCGTATAAATAAGAGATAAAATTACGAGAAAGACATGTGAAATAACCACTCTCTATAAACTAATCATGGTTATGAAAGATTTTAGCGGGTTGTTTCACTCAAGCATCCTATAATTCAGCCGTTTAAAATAAAGGTACCATGTGTTCATGTAATGTGGTTCTGACAATATTAGATCGATGGCTTTTACTGAAATATGCGAGAGACAGAGGTTTTGATCAATACTTCACTTTTGGAAATTTTAGTGTAGTATCGGTTAGATTTTCATTCAAAGCGAATCATTTGAGTAATGAAAATTGGGGGCGGTTGTTAGCCTCTCAATTATTACATGTTATCTCATGTTGTTTAGTAATATATATTCTAGGAAAGCATGATTGCTTCGATAACAACTGAAGCTTAGAAATCCCAATGACTATCGTTCGCTCATAGAGTAGACACTTAGTAGAAAAACTACACATTCCCCCAACCCTCATGAAGACGTTACAAACTAAAAACCACATATTTTGCTTATATCGCACGAAGGATAAATGCAATTACGTCAGTAATGTTTCTTTTTGAACATAAAATAATAAAATGGTCTTTAGAAGAAAAAAGAGTTTTATCAGTCACAAGAGTGTGTTAGACGCCTGCAAACCTGACAAACAGTGCAATCGTATTTTTTTTTATCGTTTTATTTCTTTATTTAATGTTAAAAATGAACTTTAATAAACTGTCTTAAAAAAACATTTCGATTATTGAGATGTTGAATTGTGCTTTCCACGAGTACGGTATACGTTATGTTGCCTTCTACCCTCAGAAAATAATTTACGTAGTAATGAATGGAATTATCGTTATCTTAAAAAATGCTAACCAAAATATATAAAATCAATATTTTTGTTAGTATTTTATTTGACATTTATGCGTTGAGTACGAACATAACAGGTGTGAAATATGTTTATATGTTTATATAGTTATTGCTCGATATAAGCAAATAGAATGGCCGATGGAATTATTGCATCAGCAAATGATTAATTAAATCCTACTATACAACTTTTATTGGTACTGGTCCTTCGTGTACGGATTATGAAATTTATAATTAAAATATCAATAAATATGTAGGATATAAACCATATGTTATCCAAAATAACATATTAAAAATAAACCATAATACTTTTTTCACAGTTATCAAGGGCACATTCTAACTACTGTAATCCAGCATTTACATAAGCATAACCATAACAATCGGGAATACTTCTAGAATACTCGATACTTCTTATCGAGCACCACTAGATGAAGAGTGTCTACAATAACGGGTATTGTACATTTCCTTTATGCCTAGACTTAGTACAAATTTAAGCTATAAAAATATAGGAAGATCCGATGTAATGACACTACGACGAGATCTGAATGCTAAACAACATTTGCCGATTAAACATAAGTGTTTTAACTCAGTAGGTTCGGTATATTGCTATTGCAGGGCCTGATGTCGACATTTACCGTAATTCATTTACACGGGTACTTCAACTTGTTTTTGTTGTGTATTTGAAATAGTTGGTAGATTGATTATGTTGGTGGATGGTTTGCATAAATCGAGCACGATAGGCCTACGAAACAATTAACACAACGAACTTGCAACCTCAAACTGAGACTTACAGATGAACTTAAACAAGCCTAGCTGTTGCTTTAAAGTGCTGCCTTTCCTAAAATCATATTATACAAAAATCCAAAAAAATAAGTAAAAACAGTTAGAAACAGATTTTGGCCTTCACGTTCACGGAGCCATCGATTCGGTGTGTTAGGCCTACGTACTAATATATACTGTGTGGTGTGGGTCGCTGTTGTTCCTCAGTAGGATGGCGTCTTTTTAGTTTAGACACCCCGCATACCCACGAAGATACGACACTGTGTATCACATCACATATCACATCATGTTTAATGCAACATCATATCATATCACATCCCATCAAAAAATATATAGGCCTAAAAAAAAAACGTTACATCCACATGACACAATATATCATATCATATCATATCACATCGTATCATATCATATCTTACAGTATATCATAACATATATCATATTGTATATTGATACAAGTTACGCGCACCGTCTTTCGGATGAGACGTTTAAGCCGTTGGTCCCGTGTGCATTATGGCCCATGTGCACATTAAGAACGCAGTACACTCATCGGAAAAGAGTAGGGGATTGTCTCCCGGTGTACTGCCCAATAACCACCAGAAGGACCCCACTGAAAATAAGTCTTCTTCAAGACTATCCTTAATGTTTACACCGAATAAATCCATCCAATCTAATCCAGGCTTTATAGTCCTTGTTGCCTATGGTTTATCAATATCCTGATTAGGCCCCATGATCCATTGCTTTTTGATTTGCCTTTCTGTACAATCACATTACAATCACATTAAATCAATTCGAATTACATCACATATTCAAATACAATCAAGCGTAGGCTTAGATTGTGATTTTTGATGTTTTCGTCAATTAGACTTAAAGTGAATTGTTCGTAAAAAGTTAAATCTTTGATCCTAACCCTATAAATATTCAGATTGATTGCATTGCATTGCCGATAAAATTAATCAATTTCAAGTTATTTAAAGTTATCCGATTCAATGCAGTTGCTTTGTTTGATGTACGTCAAAACTATACATGTAACAAAAGCTGTGCTACTCTCCTATTCCACACTCAATGGCATCTTAATTATTTCATTAAGTGCTCCCCCGTACACCACTTAATATCAATACATATGATTTTCAGATTATATATCTTTATCATTAACCCTAGATTAGTGTCTTAAATTGCATGCGTTCGTGTGAAAATTAAATCATATTTCTAGTCATAAATAATTAATTAAATATTCCAGCTGACGTGCATATACATTAAGCAGGGTCATATCACTTTGTACTGTACTTAATCGTCTGCTAAATGTGTTGAACACTTCATTTATGCAATTCAATTGGTTAACCTTTTGAACAACACTAATTTTTAGTTAGAGTGACGTCATTGGATGGATGGATGGATTTATTCAGTGTAAACACAGAAAGTGATAACCCACGAAAGTATAAAGAAGACTTTAAATTGGGGTCCCTCTGGTGGTGATTGGGCAGTACACCGGGAAACAATCCACTACTCTTTTCCGAATAGTGTACTGTGTGCTTTAACGTGCACGTGGACCATAACGCGCACGGGATTGGGACCAACGTCTTAATCTTATCCAAAAGACGGTGGTTTATCGACACTTGCATTTCAGCCCTCTAGTTGAAACACAAGTAGAACGACGATGTGAATAGAACCGGGGTTCAGCGAACACACAATGACTACCACCAGTTTAGCTAAGCTTCTCCCATTGTATTGTAGTATTAGGTCTTAATCTCAGGGAACCTAAAATTAGAGCTTGGGGTGGAGATAGGGGCATACTTATGTTAAGTTATCAGCTCTCGGCCTGCCTGCTAATGATACTAAGTTAATCCTAAAAACTCGCACGTTAACAAAGATTAGCAAAATAAAAAAAAATAAAAAAATATTTTATGGAAAAGCACTTACAAATATATACAAAATCGATGCTATTGTGGTTGTTAAAAGGCTATTAATAATAATAATAATCAATAAATGTCTGTTTTTCATGGTTACTCTAAAATAACAGTTGATTGAGCATACGTGCGTTTAGACGTTTACGTTTAATTAGTCAGAAAGAGTCGGAACGTGGAAAATAATGACAGAGGAAGACAAATTACAGGCTATGAATCTATCCACCCTACTCATGTTCAACAATCAGGACAATGCATTAGATGTATTATCAATCACTGTAAAATATCCACACAGACATCACTATCCTTTGACGTTGTCTCGGAATATCACGTGACAGTTGTCGAAACTCGTATCACAGTTGCCATTGACAACATTGGCGTGCGTATAGTTTTCGCCTGACACTATATTACAAGTTATATAAATGTAATCTCTGCACATCTTACGCACTGTTTTCTCACGTTAGTCTATATTCTTTACTCAACTAATATTTACAAACGCGTTTCAAATTATATCTTCGAAATTAATATCTAGAAATGTAATAAGATATCGACGTATTAATGTCACGGCAAATTGATTTGCTGTAAGTTTAAAGTCCAAATTTTCTCATTTCATACTTACATTACACCAAAGTTATGGTTCTCATGAGAGTTGAAATCAAGCTGCTAGATGGTTACCAAAGAACGCACTACACTAATATAGAGTCTGTTTTCTGTGATCACATTTATTATCGCACGTAGGCCGAATAATATACTTCAACTATTTCGATAGACATAACCAGCTTATCGTAGAAAATAAGATTGTTTCCCTTCTGAGAGCAAATTGAGATAATAAGCCATCGTTAATTACGAGACAGGCTCAACATTGAGAGCACGGGGGCGCTCATTTATAAGGAATCAGCTTTAAGCTTATGTTATATTCTAAACATGCTAATCTTCGCTTGTATTCTCGGGTAAAGCACTTACTACGGTACATTGTTCTTTGGATAGGATTTCTCCAGGTGCAGTTAGCGTGTTCAAGGGGTAGGCGACCCGCCCCAGCCCCCTACATTTTTCAAATAAAAAAAACCCAAAAACTGTATTGTAAATCTGAGAGTGCAGCTTGCGGCCATCAAGATCGTGACCCTCTATCTGAGGAAGTTCCTCACTGTTCCCCCACCCCGCCTCTATTATGGATTCCTGGCTCCACCACTGAGGTGTACTGACCAATTCACTTGTTTTGTCTGTGTATGTCTATGATTTGAGTTAGTAAAATGAATTTCCAATTATTCAGTGATATTCATTGCTGCTAATCCATGTTCCTAAATATAAATCAAATTAAACCAAACTCTAGACGTCTACTTACAATAAAGTTTTAGTCGATTTTTTTTAAATTATTCCCTTTCAATTAACCAACATCTTCTTCCTATCGGCAAAATGCACCTGCATATCTAAAGCTGCTGTGTAAGGTTATCTAGAACATTTGTATTGCAAAAATAAGTTTATGACAATAATAATGTGAACTGTAATGGAACATTATCGATTTTCTTCACCAAAATATATTTCCATAAACTATCCCGTAAATGACACTTTTCTTTAGAATGTCAGTGTGTAATAACGTAGCTATGTAACATTTATACATCTGCAATTGGAAATAGAAATTAAACTCTTGGGAGATGACGTATCACGGTAATTTTTCCCTTAAAGCGGCTCTTCCACCATTAGGTGTACCAGGTAGGTGTGGTACAACACATCTGTTTGTAGGACACGCGCGTATTCCTGACCCTGTCTGATTGGTCAGTTGTTAAGTTTGATTGGCACTTGGAAAGGTCCATTGTGCATGTTGAGAACAGATTGTGTATGCGCTCAAGTGTCTTTAGACGTCAGCTGGTGAGCGAACTACTTTAAATATCTTAAACCGGAGTTCACAACTTGATTGTGCATTCAGTATACCGATAAAATTGTTTTTATCAAATTCTATGAAATCATGTTGCAACTATTAGTTAGGCTACCGTACATAATATATCATTGGCTTGAATTACGTATGCTAAATTGCTAAATAGACATGGTGGGAGTGATATTACACACGTTTATATACATTAAGCAAAATAATGCTATAATTCCATTTATTCATTGATCATTTTGTACAACTTATTATAACAATTTTAGTTTAATAGTAAAAATCAAGAAGTGAAACTTAAACTCCATCATTTAAATGCTTTCCGTATGCTCCAATAATCCTTTGTTCAAATCTTGTAAATCCTGTTGTACGAAAATGAAAAATATTCAGAAAATATATTAATATATTTATATTACAACATTATATATATATATATATATATCAATATTATATATGTATATATAGGGCTATATAGCATATTTATAATAATGTAATATATTAAGCATAATAAACAATATATATATATATATGTATATATATATATATATATATATATATTCTAATTATAATAATAAATGATTGTTATAGCTATTTCAATGAAAGATAACTGCCATCAGAAAGGCACTGCTTATTCCATTGTTTCATTGTCACCATAGGAAGAATGTCTACATGCAAGATGATACAGGCGAGTTTATTGGTGACGTTAGCGATTTTAGCATTAGCGGCAGTGGGTAATGCAGAAACATTGGCAAGTATCGACAATCAAGTTGAAAAGGTTGTAAGAGATAGGATCCTCATAGATATGCTGAATCAAATGCTTTCGGTAAGAAAAGTTTAAACAATTTGTAACTGAACAGTAATCGAAGTAGAGATGTTGTTTTGTGGCTAAACATGAAAAATGTCAAAAAACCTAAAACAACCTCACTTTTTAAGCCTCATAAGAAAACTTGGTTATTATGGAGCGTTGAGGTTCCCAAATGATCAGCTCTTCACGAACTAAGCCTTATACAGAGCCTTGGTTACGGAGCATCTAGTTTCCAAAATAATGAGCTCTCCACTTCCCAATGTTCACGAACAGACTTGGGTATAGAGCTACAGTATGTGGGTCTCAAATAATCGGATGATCATGCTCCCATGGTTATAGACCATTTGATGAACTCGAATTTTTAGCTCCCAATTTCCCAAATTCGCACTACGAAAGAAAGTTGGTAGGCCTAGGCTCAACAGGGTACAGCTTTCCACTCCGTAAGCCTCATAAAGAGTCCACTTTGTTCCAGAGTAATGAGTGACTGAAATGATAATACTTCCCTCCGTAATCCTCATAAAACGACTTGGTTATAAAGCACCAAAGCTTCAGAAAGACTTGGTTGTAGAGCATTGGGGTTGATAACTTTACTCCCTAAAACGCATAAAGAAACTTGGTTGTAGAGCTTCAAGGATCTCGAATGATGAGCTCTCAAATTGCCAAACCTCATAAAAAAAAAACTTGGTTGTAAAGCGTCCCGGATTCAAAATGATCAGTTTTCCACTCCCAAAGCCACATGAAGATACTTCGTCATAGAGCATTGACGGTGTCAAAATATATTAACTCTTCACTTCCAAAACCCCATTAAGAGTTTGGTTGCATAGCATCGAGGATCTCAGAGATGATTAGCTCTCTCTACACTCAGAGCCACGTAAAAATATTTGGTTATAGAGCATTGACTTGCAAAATGATTAACCATTCACTTCCAAAACCACATTAGACTTGGTTTTAGAGCAAACAAGGGCACCTAATGATCAGCTCTTTACTTTCAAATCCACTTAAGATACTTGGTTATAGAGCATTGACACCAAATGATTAACTCTCCACTTATAAAACCACATAAATAGACTTGGTTGTAGATCATTTAGGATCTCAGATGATGAGCTCTTTACTTAAACCTCATAAAGAAACTTCGTTGTAAACTCTCCACTTCCAAAAACACATAAAGAAACTTCGTTGTAGAACATCGAGGATCTCAAATGATCAGCTCTCCACTCCTGAAGCCTCTTGAGGAGTGGAGACTTGGCTAGAGCAAACCAGGGTACCAATGATAAGCTCTTCATTCTTCAACAATGATAAAGAGACTTGACTGTAGAGCATCGAGGATCTCAAATGATCAGCTCTCCACTCCTCAAGCCTCTTGAGGAGTGGAGACTTAGCTAGAGCAAACCAGGGTACCAATGATAAGCTCTTCATTCTTCAACCCTCATAAAGAGACTTGACTGAGAGCATCGAGGATCTCAAATGATCAGCTCTCCGCTCGTCAAGCATCATAAGGAGGCATGATTATAGAGCACAAGCACGAGCATAGAGTTATCAAATGTGCTGATTTTTTTTAGTCTATATCTTGACCACTCTTTAATATGAACAGAAAATTTAAATTTTCATAACGATCTGCGTCGATAAAATTAGTAATGAATCAGAAATTCGCTAATTGAAAAAAAAAAAAACCCCGAAAAACATGTTTTCCTTGGACATCATAATAATTTATATTTAACCTTTAATTTATCTTTATTATATCTAGGATTGAATGAAAGAAATTAAAATAACTTAATTTCCATATATTTTGGCCTAGACCTATATTTAATATTTTAAAAAACTAGGTAATATAATTGATTCCATTTTGTTTAAAATTCTAGACAACATTTTTTGTGCGCGTCCATGCTTATTGCTCTTAAAGACTGAAAATTTGAGGTTTTGATTATTCCAGTTATACATCTCAAAACACAGATTAATATGCTCTGTCATTGCAGTTTAATTCCACTTAATATAATGCTAACGGTTATCAACATTAAGTCAACATCAAGGATAATGTAGTTATAACACTCGAATTCCAATGACATCCATACAACTCTTCTCACCTCATCCGTATATAATTCAATAATGCTTTTGCGCGCAAGTCGAATCAAGGATTTTATGGAAATTAATATTTCATTTAGAAGATTTATATTAATCTATTGCGGTCTTGGCTATTCATGAATAAGTTTGTAATCCTTCCATCGTTCAGCCATCAAATGCAAAAAAAATTATTGTATTTTAAAACCTCGTTTCGGTTTGGCTACTACTTTAACAAATCTTGGTTAATGTTTTATACGCTGTCCATGCTGATTACTAAATATGTTACTTCTTATTCTGCAATATTAATTGGACTGTTCATTATTCAACGTTTTTAAAGATGCAATTAAAAAAAAACCACAGCATTAAGCACGATTATACGCAAGCTATGTTATTATCGCATATATCAAAACCATCTCGGAAGAATTTCTGATCTATTATCCATTAAACTTTCGACAATGTCCCCTTTTCGGTTATTATTTTTATTTCGAATGGATTAAATTTATATATATATGTATCAAACGTTGACATTCAATGTTTAAGGAAAAATGTATTTCAATTGGAATAATAATGTAGGCCTACTTAAGATTTATTGATGTTGCTGGATTTATCTTATTAAATTTGTCGAAGCTGGTAATAGCCATGGTTCAATTAAACCCAAACATGCTTTCTGATACTTTTTTAAAAATACCGTATCGTTCTAAATCTGTTTGGTCAGTAGACCAACAAGGATGTGTGAATAATAACTTATTTTGCTTCA